>NC_068987.1:21856922-21861459 GCF_001194135.2 Octopus bimaculoides | reverse complement strand
CCTCGCTCCTATGCTTATTGACTAAACTATGATCAGCATCAGTGCTTTACAGAAATAAGTTTGGGCATTCTAAATACCTTTATGTACATTCAAATCAAGATAAAGAGTTATAGCATATACATTTCAAGTGTGGTAGTGTGGATATTTATATTTTGTAGTTTATGAAACTTATGTCTCGTTTCATTATAAATGCAAAACAACACCACGGAGGAATCGATGTAAGCTTTAATAATAAACTGCAATAGGTGAACCACAATAGGTGAACTGTGATATGGTGAAGGATTACTGTATATAGTGATGTGTGTCTGTGTACATTTATATGTATTTATTGATGTGTGTGTGTGTACACACATAGAAACTAACACACTTGCTCACTGTGCATGCTGATTTATATTTTTCCTTGTCTTCGTATGTTTTTACTGATTGCAAACAAACATTTGATTTGAATGAAAAGTGTTGTTTGTTTCCAGTCATCTGCATAACAATCTCTGGATTATTCCTTGTCCAATTGACTTGGAGACTGTTACCACACTTGGTAACTATCTATCTATCTATCTATCTATATATCAATTGATAAATCTTCAGTTTAATGTTAAATTGTTTTCATATATAACTTGACAATGTTAAAACAAATGTGACTACATACATACGTGTATGTGTGTAGATACCAATAAATATATAGATAGATAGATATATAGATAGATAGACAGACAGACAGAGGGCTCACATCATCAGAAAGGGTATCTGGTTATAGGGAACCCTACCCCAAAATAGTCTTGTCTGACCCTTGGGAAATAGGCATTGTAATGACAGCTATATAGCACCTGAACAATTACTAATTCTCTGATACTAACTTAACTAGTTTTTGTTTCATGCAGATAGCATCCCTGGGAAATTTTTTTAAGTGATATATTTATTTTAAAATAACTTTGAAATAGATTAAAACCATTAAAATAAACAACGAAACTCTCTTCACAGTGACACCTCAGTGTCCTGCCTCATTACAATATCCATTATCATATGGTAAAAGCTGTTTTCCCTATTATTTCATTAGCCTTTGTTTTTTGGATCTGTTGTTCATACACTCTTAAAATAATATTATTGTTGTGAGTTTCTCTCTCTCTCTCTCTCTCTTTCTCTCTCTCTCTCTCTCTCTCTTTCTCTCTCTCTCTCTTTCTCTCTCTCTCTCTCTCTCTCTGCATAACTATCTGTCTGTCTATCCATCCATCTATCCATCTATCTATCTGTCTGTCTATCTATCTGTCCATCTATCTATCTATCTGTCTGTCTGTCTGTCTATTTATCTATCCATCCATCTGTCTGTCTGTCTTTCTGTCTGTCTATCTATCTATTTATTGGTCTATCTACACACATACACGTATGTATGTATTCACATTTGTTTTAACATTGTCAAGTTATATATAAAAACAATTTAACATTAAACTGAAGATTTATCAATTGATATATAGATAGATAGATAGATAGACACACGCATACATACATACATACATACACACACACATATAGATAGATTGATTGCTTTATATATAGATAATGTATACCAACATTTGATAGTCTTGTCGATACAGTGATTCAGTGGTGTGTGTGTGTGGTCGTCATCATCAATATATGCATATATCTATCATAGTAATTAGACTACAGGATGTAACAAGTGCTCTTTTGAACTGTGGTCCTCACCATGCCATATTGATAATTGTACACACACACACTCCTAAACACAAATATGTACATAGAAACTTATACATGCACAAACTCATGACACACAGAGGACCACATATACAGACACACAAATAAAACCCTACTCTTCCATAACCTTTATACAGGCAGGTATACTAAGAAATATGTACGCAGATGCACCTACTATCTCGCATTTATTCTCCTCTCTGTGAATGCTCTGTTTAGCCAATGTTTCAACTTCCGGTCAAGCGCTGGCCAACATGTTCACCAACTGCATGGTAGCATTTTCATTTGGGTTCCTCTTTTTTGTGTCAAACTTTAGATTTCATAATGAAGTGGCTGTTTGGTAAGAAGCTTGCTTCCCAACCACATAGTTCCAGGTTCAGTCACACTGTATGATACATTGGGCAAAATGTCTTCTACTCTAGCCTTGGGCCGACCAAAGCCTTGTGAGTGGATTTGGTAGATGGAAACTGGAAGAAGCCCATCATATATATATATATATATATATATATATGTGTGTGTGTGTGTGTCTTTCAGTTTGTGTTTGTCCCCCAACCACCACCACTGCTTGACAACCAATGTTGGTGTGTCTATGACCCCACAACTTAGCAGTTTGGCAAAAAGATTGATAGAATAAGTACCAGGCTTCACAAAAAAAAGTGGGTGTGATTTGTTCAAGTAAATCCCTTCAAGGCAGTACCCTAGCATGGGCACAGTCTAATGACTGAAACAAGTAAAAGGTAAAAAATAAAAGATATATATATATAGCTTGCTTACCAACCACATGGTTCCGGGTTCAGTCCCACTGCGTGGCACCTTGGGCAAGTGTCTTCTACTATAGCCTCGGGCCGACCAAAGCCTTGTGAGTGGATTTGGTAGACGGAAACTGAAAGAAGCCCGTCGTATATATATATGTATATATATATATGTGTGTGTGTGTATGTTTGTGTGTCTGTGTTTGTCCCCCAACATCATTTGACAACCGATGCTGGTGTGTTTACGTCCCCGTAACTTAGCGGTTCGGCAAAAGAGACCGATAGAATAAGTACTAGGCATCCAAAGAATAAGTCCTGGGGTCGATTTGCTCGACTAAAGGTGGTGCTCCAGCATGGCCGCAGTCAAATGACTGAAACAAGTAAAAGAGTAAAAGAGTATATATATATATTTGTGTGTGTGTGGGTGTTTGTAATGTCCAGTATAAATGCTGGCTGGTTGATTCTCCAGTCATGTATTACATTGTACAGGGAGAAGAGGAATGTGTTGTAGAAAAGAGTTACAGAAATAGTTAACATATGAGGTGCAAGATGAGTGATTATACAAAACTTGGTGGCAGGCAATGAGTGAACAAACACTATACACACACACACAGTGAGAGAGCGAAATAATCAGAGACAGGAGGAGGAGTGGGGAGGAAAGAAGAGGTAGAGGAAAGTGGGGTAAATGATTGTAGTTACTGGAGGAGTTATGCAAATGAGAATTTTTTTTTTTTTTCTTACATTTTAAGATAATTTCTCTTTTGAGAATCAATATTCATTTCATCATTCTGTTAAAGCACCAAGAAATTTCATGCAAGTTGAAAGAAATTGTCATATGTATGCTACATTCCCTGATGTTGCCCATGGTGACAAAAGTATACTTCCAAATTATTCCATCATATAACATGTAATACACTAGTATGTGTATATATATATATGTATATATATATATATATATACTTTTTTACTTGTTTCAGTCATTTCACTGCGGCCATGCTGGGGCACCGCCTTTTAGTCACGCAAATCGACCCCAGGACTTATTCTTTGTAAGCCCAGTACTTATTCTATCGATCTCTTTTTACCGAACCGCTAAGTTACGGGGACGTAAACACAGCAGCCTCGGTTGTCAAGCGAAGTTGGGGGGACAAACAGACACACAAACAGACACACAAACATATACACACATACATATACATATATACAACGGGCTTCTTTCAGTTTCCATCTACCAAATCCACTCACAAGGCTTTGGTCGGCCCGAGGCTATAGTAGAAGACACTTGCCCAAGGTGCCACGCAGTGGGACTGAACCCAGAACCATGTGGTTGGTAAGCAAGCTACTTACCATACAGCCACTCCTGCCCCTACACACACACACACACACACACGCGCGCGCATATATAAGTATATATATTTACATATATCTATATTATACAAGAATGTTGTTGACAATGACTTTGAAGTTTTGGCCAGCTAAGCCATTGCCGAAGTTACTGTGAATAACATTCTTGTATAGGAACAATAAATTGGTACTTGGTCTGCCACTGGCTAAACTAGACATGTGTGTCCACTGTCCATCAAGATGTTTTTTCCAGTTCTTCTTTGCGCTACGTCACTACTGTTTGTTTAGTCAAAAGCCTCTTTCTGTTAGTATTGCATATGTATGATTATTCTTTCCTTTTATTCTTTTTGCTATTGTATAGTCGAAAGGCATTTTCTTTATAATTGTACCATTCCTTGTTGGTTACATCTTTGTCATTATTTCTTGTAGTACACACTATGTTATTTTGTTCTGTACTCATAGACATTCATCAGCATTATCCTGAAGTTTAATGTTCAGGCGCCTCTGAGATGACAGCGGTCTTGGTTTTAAATGGCACAAAACCACAAAGACGTCTCAGAAACCAACTGATGAGAAAAAACCACTGCGAATCTTCTTTGTATCGTGTTTTTGTCTCCTTTTTCCATCTGTTATGTTTCCGCCCAGTTTTCGTCTAAGTTTTCCCTTCATTGTGTTCTTTCTGTTTAACCTTTGGAATATGTATATATTTTTGAATATATATATATATATATATATATATA
>NC_068987.1:21854075-21856519 GCF_001194135.2 Octopus bimaculoides | reverse complement strand
TTTAACGTTTTGAGCCTACGCTCTTCAACAGAAAGAATACGGAGAAAAACACGGAGAAAAAAAATTGAATGTTTTGGTCAGCGATCTATCATGGCAACTATATATATGCATACAGACATATATGATGTAAATTGATATATATTCAACACCCATCTTTCTCGCCCTCTTACCACCTTTATCACTCTGACTTTCTCTCTCTCTCACACACACACACACACACACACACACACACACACACACTAGATCCATCCACCACCACCCATCCCCATTAGGATTACCATGTTGTCATCCTCTCTCTCTCTCCCCTCCTTCCCCTTTAGAGAGACACTCCTTTTTCTCTTCTAGAAACATTTCTCCTTTAGACTAATGTCTCTTCCCTTTTAGAGACATTACTCTTCTTTACTACTCCAAGGGACATTACTCTCTACCCTTCCCCACTTTCTTCCCTCCTCCCTGCGCCAACACTGGTCCCTCTGCTATTTCTTCCGTTATCATCCTCTCGTACTAAATCTGTTTCTTTTCCATCATGGGGTGCTCCCTTTTGCTTTGCATGCAGCAAGGCGATTCCAACAGTGCTGGTGCCACAAAATTTATCTGGTATACTCTAAGTCAATGGTTCTCAATCAGGGTTCAATATGACCCTCGGGGTCCCATATAAGATTTTGTCATTAAAATTTATGTGCTGTAAATTTGTTATACTTCAACAATACACAAAATATTTTAACATAGGCACAGGTATGGCTGTATGGTAAGAAGCTTGCTTCCCAACCACATGGTTCCTGGTTCAGTCCCACTGTGTGACAGTTTGGGTGTGTGTTTTCTACTATAGCCTCGGGCCGACCACAGCCTTGTGCATGGATTTGGTAGATGGAAATTGAAAGAAGCCCATCATATATGTGTGTGTGTATTTGTGTGTCTCTGTGTTTGTCCTTCCACCATCACTTGACAACCAATGTTGGTGTGTTTATGTCCCTGTAACTTAGTGGTGCGGCATAAAGACCCCGATAGAACAAGAACTAGCCGCACAAAGAATAAGTCCTGGGGTTGATTTGTTTGACTAAAAGTGGTGCTCTAGCATGGCCACAGTCAAAATGACTGAAGTAAGTAAAAGAAAATTTCCTTATAATATTTAATTATAAAAATATAATTATCGGATTTTTTTAAACATTGAATAGTTAAGAGGGTCTATCCAGGTAAAATAGAAATCAAAATGGTCCATATGTAGAAAATGGTTGAAAACTACTACTCTGAGTGATAGGTAATTGATTTGAGCAGCAACTCTGTGGGGTTTGAGAGTGTTCTATAGTCCACTGATGGCAAGGCAACCTCTGTAGTACTGGTACCATGGAAAAATGCACCAAATACATTCTGTAAAGTGGTTGGTATTGGGAAGGGCATGCAGCCATAGAAAGCATCCCAAAAAACAAGACTGTGGAGCAAGGCATAGTCTTCTGACTCATAAAATCCTATTGAATCAGTCTACCCATATGCCAACTGTAAAACAAAATGATGATGATGGTGATGTTGTTTAACCCTGGGTAATTCTAATCAGACATAACTATGATCAAAGGTGTTTTGATCAATCTTTGGTTTTTGCAGATCCAAGTCTACATTTTCTAATGCATCCTTCTTCTTTTGAATAGAGTAGGGTTTGATTTAAGGGTGATCTGGCTGCTATTTTTAGCAGGTCAAACAACCATGTAGATGCTCTTGATGTTGCGAATGTGCTTTATTGTTGTTATTTTTGATATCTGTGATTAAAGTCGTTCCAACCGTGACCATCCCATCCTTTTGTGCATTTAGGATTGCCTAATCCAGTATGTCTTTCCAGTAGAGTGCGGTTCAAGAAAAATTTGGCTGCTGTTTCTTACAAGCTGAGTAAGCATGTAGAGGTTGATATTGTTGGCAGTTTTTCTTGTGAGTTTCTGCTACTGCTGTCACATCTCTTACTGCAGATGTTGTTGACGTTGCTGTCAATGTTGATATTATTCCTCACTTGAGTGCCACTCTTCTCCTGCCCTTCTCTCCTACACCCACCACTTGTCACGCTCCTCCTCCTCCGGGATCCTTGACCTACCTCTTTCCTTCTTCCCATCTTACTCTGTGTTCAATGCTTTCCAACAATTTCGTCTTGACCATCAAAGAATTTACACATCATCATCTAGCCTCCTCTCTCTTGCTTCCTCTTCAGACTTCTCTCCTGCCTCCTCTTCAACAGCAATTCACAAATGTTATATTGTTTTCAAGATTTGTTTACATGGAAAAGTGTGTCACCGCTTTGGCAAGTTTCCACTCAACACCGCCACTGCTACTGCCACCACCACCACCACCACTACCGTGACTGTCTTTTACACTATTAAACTGTTACATTCTGGCTCTCTCACATTCTCTTTCTTCTACAAACATGCACACAAACTCACATATGTATCTATATATATATATAT
>NC_068987.1:21852321-21853975 GCF_001194135.2 Octopus bimaculoides | reverse complement strand
ATATATATATATATACACGCATATATATATATGCATATATATATATATACACACACATATATACATATATATATATACGTATATATGATAGATTGCTAACCACTACACACATTTTTTTTTCTCTCCTTGTTTCTTTCTGTGTTCCTTTCTGTGGAAGATCATAGGCTCGAAATGTTAAAGACTTTTTCTATTCCTGAGCATTATACTAATACATCTATTTGTTTTCTACACCACCTGTCTTCGTCTATTGTTTTTTTGTGAATTCTCCCTATATATGTTTATATATATTGACTGTAGGCAAGAAAGATATGCAATAATATACATCTAGAAGATCCTGGAAGGACTTGTCCCAAACTTTGGCATCAAGAGTTACACAAATACTAGAACTGGGCGCCACTGCATAGTGCCAAGGACTCCAAATTTGCTATCAAGATATGGGGCAAGATACTGCAATAGCCTGGGCTTCAGAGGACCACATCTCTTCAATATTCCCCCAAAGGACCTAAGAGACCTGCATTAGGTGGATGTAGGTGTCTTCAAAATAACGTGTCTCTTACTGTCAAGTGTCCCAGATGAACCAATTTTGTGGCAGGAGGCGCAGATGAGGGCAGTGGCATCCAACTCCCACATGCACCAAATATCAATTCCTAAAGAGCATTCATGAAGTAAAATTATGTAGCAACACCAAATGGCGCCCCAGCATGGCCACAGCTCATGAGCTGAAAATAGATAATATATATATATATATATATAGTTATGTTATTTACATTTGACGGATATTTGTCCTCATCTTGTTTGTGTTAAGGGTAGAGGAACATTGCAAAGTTGTGACATGGGGAGATATTGATAAATCAGGTATAGCTGATCATGTATTGGAAAAATGGAGACCACCTCCCTCTGTGGGATGAAGTTAAAATAATAGACAGAGAACACCACTGGAAAATACAAAAACTAAAAGAAGCAGCACATATGCTAGGACACCACAACCTCCTAAGCAGACCAGTGCAGATATGAATAGCATATGGGAACTGGTATTAAGGAAGGATAAGAGAATATTAGATTTTATATCATAAGTCCTACTAGGGTTTAAAGGTACAGTATTTCCTGAGAAGCATACAACCTGAGTTCTGGGCCATCAACACTGTCAGACTCCAGGCTAGTACTGAAAATCTTCAAGCGTAAAAAATCTTGCTTTCATGATGGTAAAAACCATTGCATGGGTGTGGAAAAGAGTAAACTATAATCCAAATAGCAAATAAGACAAAAAAATCCTTTTTTTTTGTTTTGTTTTTTTGATAATGACTCATTACAATTGTTTCTGTACAAACTCTGCTTGCTACGCCAGTTTACACTTTATTTGAAGTGAAAATTTATGTAATATTTGCTGTTAAACAATTGTAATGAATCATTCAAAATGTGTTAAAGAATTTCTTTGTCTTATTATTTGGATTGTGTGTATGTGTCTTTGTGTCTCTGTTGGTACCCCACCTCTGGTTGACAACCAATGTTGGTGTGTTTAAGTTCCCATAACCTAGCAGTTCAGCAAAAGAGATAAGTACTAGGGTAAATTCATTTGATTAAAATTCTTTGACGCAGTGCCTCAGCATGGCCACAATATAATAACTGAAATAAGTTAGAGATAAAAGAAATATAT
>NC_068987.1:21846658-21851160 GCF_001194135.2 Octopus bimaculoides | reverse complement strand
CTCTCTCTCTCTCTCTCTCTCTCTCTCTCTCTCTCAAATTCTGCCGAGGTCGACTTTGTCTCTCATCCTTTTGGGGTCAATAAGTTAAGTACTAGTTGCATACTGGGGTCGATTTAATTGACTGCCCCCCCACTCCCCAGAAATTTCGGGCCTTGTGCCTAGAGTAGAAAAGAATATTCTCCAATGGCTACACATTTTTTCTTTTTATGGAAGGCTGGAAATAAATGACACTACTTGTATGATAGTGACGTTTGCTTACAATCATCACATTTTATACCAGGGCCAGGAAACACACACACACACATACATATACATATACGCGTCATCGTCATCATCATTTTAACAACCACTTTTCCATGCTTGCATGGATTAGATGGAATTCTATAGGTGGATGCTCTTCCTGTTGCCAACCCTTACCTGTTTACAAATAAGATAATATTTCCCCCTGTGACCAAACATGTTTTCATGGAAAATCATAAACAAAAGATATTGCTTGCAAGACTGGCACTCATTTTATGCAAAATCAAATCACTTTGTCTTTCACTTTCACTCTCTCTCTCTCCGCCTCCCTCTCTCCTTCTCATGAACACATGCATACATACATATATGTTGGGCTTCTATCAGTTTCCTTCTACTAAATACACTCACAAGGCTTTGGTCAGCCCAGAGCTGTAGTAGAACATACCTGTCTAAGGTGCCACACAGTTGGACTGAACCTAAAACCAAGTAGTTGAGAAGCAAACTGCTTAACCACACAAGCACTCCTGCACCTGTGTGTGTGTTGTGTGTTTGTGTGTTTATACATATATGTAAGTACAGAAATGATATACCTGTTTGTACATTGGTATATGTTATACAGTGATCAAACATTATCTAAAAATGATTACATATTATCTCAGTATGTGTTGAGTCAAGTAAAGTTATTTTAGATTAGTGAAATAACTAATTTTAGCTTAGTGAAACTTATAAGTTAATGTCATTGCCAGAGCAGCTGTCTGGCTTCTGTGCCAGTGACACATAAAAAGCACCATTTGAGCATGATCGTTACCAGCATCACCTTACTGGCACTTGTGCCGGTGGCATGTGAAAAAACATTCGAGCGAGGTTGTTGCCAGTGCCACTGGACGGGCTCCTGTACAGGTTGCAAGTAAAGAACACCATTTGAGCGTGGCCGTTGCCAGTACCGTCTGACTGGCCCTCGTGCCAGTGGCACGTAAAAACACCCACTACACTCTTGGAGTGGTTGGCGTTAGGAAGGGCATCCAGCTATAGAAACTCTACCAGATCAAATTGGAGCCTGGTGCGGCCATCTGGCTCACCAGTCCTCAATCAAATCATCCAACCCATGCTAGCATGGAAAGTGGACGTTAAACGATGATGATGATGATGATGAATGTTATCTGTTATGATATAGAATGTCTTTGTACATATTTAGATAGTGCCCAACCATGTTGAGCAATGGTTCTCGACCATTTTTTGGCTATGGACCCCTTTGATTCCTATTTTATTCTACTGGGTCTCCATAGCCGTTCAATATGTACAAAAAATCCCACCGTATTTAATTCTCATTAAATATTAATGAAAATTGTATAAAAAAGAACATTAAAATATTTTGTACATTGTAGAAGTATAACCAATTTATTGCATGACAGTGTGTGACAAGGCTGTAGCTTTATAATTACATGTACAACTTATTTAACAAGCTGCTGCACAGTTTCCATCTATCCAGTTTTATTCACACCACAGTATGTCCCAGGTATAACGCATGCCTAAGGGGCCAGCCTTCCTCTGGTTGCTGTATACTCTAGCCAGAGGATTATCTTTTGCTGTTTGATTCATAACCAGAGTCCTTGATAGGTGCTACTATGTTGGACCAGAGTGAACCTGGGAGTAGTACTAAGGAGTGATTCTGTGCCCTCCAAAACTCCTGAATGCCCAAGATGGAGTTTCACCATTAGATGGAGTTTAATGGTGTTTTTTAGTTGTTTTTTTTTTGTCCAAAATCATTGCTCATCTGAGATTAAGTAACAACAACAACAACAACAGTAATAACAGTAGTAGAGACCAAATTCATTGAGATTTTTTTTTAACCACATGTGGTTAATCACCTCTGACGTTTATCAAAGA
Source organism: Octopus bimaculoides (assembly GCF_001194135.2). Classification (NCBI taxonomy): domain Eukaryota; kingdom Metazoa; phylum Mollusca; class Cephalopoda; order Octopoda; family Octopodidae; genus Octopus; species Octopus bimaculoides. The sequence continues at coordinate 21,849,033 of NC_068987.1, read as the reverse complement.
TATATCATTATAATTATACCTAGATTTGTCACTCTTTGGTGGGGTTGATAGGAGAGAGACTTTGATCTCTGCCTCTCTTTTTCTTTCTCTCTTTTTTTTTTTACTTTTTGTTGGGGGGTGGGATTTCTATGTTAACCAATGAAATTCAATCTAGGATTTTCTTCAGTATTAACTTTTATCTTTTGCTTGTTATCATTCTTTCTGTCTTATGTCTTGCAATGTAACCAATGTATATTTTGTAGTAACATTATTTTCCTGATTCAACACCTTATACGTGTGTGTGTATATATGTATATATATATATATATATATATATATATATATATGCTCATTCTTTATTTCATGGATTACTTACAAAATCAAAGGAGATTACATAACATTTAAAAACAAAATAACTACATAACCACCCCCTCTAACAACAACAAAAGATTAATTTAAAAGCTTTTAACTTTTAAACTTGGTTCAAATTTTCCTTTAGTCATTATATATTTATTTTTTTAACCTTAAATTCTAAAAAAAAAAATACACCTTTTTTTCTCTTTCAATGACTTTATAATTTTATTTAAATTCATTAAAACATGAACATTTACCAAGTTTACTTCACATGCAAACTTACTTGCGGCAAGACAAATAATTCTATAACATTCTTCAAGGTGATATATCTTTTGCTTCGTCTATTTACCTGTAATATTATTTATGCTCTTTGAATTCCTTATATTCCTTGATATATTTTTATATCATATTTTTCTAAAACCTTTTTTTTTTATATCTTAACTGTTGACTTTGTTTTTCTTTCTTGTTATTTTTATCATTTTTTTCCCCCCCTTAACCGATAGTAAAAGAAAATACTTCTTGAAAATTAATTCCTACTACAACAAAAAAAAATGACAATTATAAGATTTCACATTCTTTATATGTACATATGATATTCATCCTTCATGTCTTTGAGGATGACCAGATTAGCAACCATATACTTTGTGGCACCTTGAAGTGGCTTTAAGCCAATATTGGTATGAAACAAATCGTTACAATGGATTTTACATCATCACCATTGTGGAGGCACAATGGCCCAGTGGTTAGGACAACGGACTTGCGGTCATAGGATCGCGGTTTCGACTCTCAGACCAGGTGTTGTGAGTGTTTATTGAGCGAAAACACCTAAAGCTCCATGAGGCTCCGGCAGGGGATGGTGGCAAACCCTGCTGTACTCTTTCCCCACAGCTTTCTCTCACTCTTACTTCGTGTTTCTGTTGTGCCTGTATTTCAAAGGGTCAGCCTTGTCACACTGTGTCACGCTGAATATCCCCGAGAACTACGTTAAGGGTACACGTGTCTGTGGAGTACTCAGCCACTTGCACGTTAATTTCATGAGCAGGCTGTTCCATTGATCGGATCAACTGGAACCCTCGACATCGTAAGTGACGGAGTGCCAACATCACCATTTAATATATTCATACCTCCATAGGTAGGAATATATCTACAGCTACTGACCATAGCAGTCCAGAACTTCATCTGTTCAATAGACACAAATATTTAAAGCTTGGACTCTTGCCCCAACCCTAAACTTGAGGAATAGTGCTGGCAAATATTATTCTCTTCATCCCTTTTCCTAATCTCTTTGTTCCCTGTGAGTTCTTGCTCCACTTAATCCATTCTCATTTTATTTTTACTTTATCTTCCATTATCTTCCGCCCCTCTTCTTTTATCTGTATCCTTATTTTACAATTTATTCTTATTTACTCTTATTTCTACTTTATATATTTTTCTATATTTTTTCTTATCTTTTTTATTTTTATGCTTATTTGCTTTTTTTTTTTTTTTTTACTCTATATTTTTATATTTCCTTATTTTATTCTTGTAACCATTCTGATGACCAATCCTTGCTAATGCCCTGCTCAGTAGCCACTTCTAGTGTCATTCTCTCATAAGCCAGCCACCTCAATATGAACACATCACTCCCATTTCTGCCAAAATATTGCCTGGATATTTATACTGTGAAAATACTAATCATACCTTGCTATAATACTATCCCAGAAACAGCTGTAAGACCTTAACTAATTTAAGAATAATAATGTATATGACTTGAGATGATTGTTATGCCTTGGCACTTGTCCTCTTTCACAAATACACACACACACACACACACACACACACACACACATATATATATATATAGTCACAGGAATCATTGTATGATCAGAAGTTCACTTTGCAGGCATTTGGTTTCTGGGTCGGGCCCACTGATGGAAACTAAGTGGAAGCCCATTGTTTACATATGTCATTAATTAACATTTGTTTTCAACACTGGTATCAGTTGGACAGTTTGACAAAAGTTGGCAAGCTGGAGAGCTGTACCAAGCTGTAATTGTCTGTTT
>NC_068987.1:21833156-21846648 GCF_001194135.2 Octopus bimaculoides | reverse complement strand
ATATATATATATATATATATATATATATATATATAAACACAAATACACACACATATACATGTGTGTGTATGTGTCTTTATGTTTGTCACCACCACCACCACCACCACCACCACTTAACCAGTGTTAGGTTGTATACTTCTCTGTAACTTAACTGTTCAGCAAAAAGGATTGATAGAATAATTACCAGGCTTAGAAAATAAATACTGGAGTCAATTTGTTCAAGTAAATTTATCAAGGCAATGCCCCAGCATGACCATTGTCCAATAACTGAATCAAAAGGTAAATACAGTAACATATATGAATAAGGATAAGATCGTTATTTTAAATTGCGATCAAATCTAGTGGCAGCGTGGGAAGGAAAAAACCTTGTAGGTTATAATAATTATCAAAATTATAAATTAGGGTATCCAAGAGATACCACCATGCTTGAAATAGCAGTCAAAACCTGATATGGTTTTAGAGTCAGGTTTTTACTGCTATTTCAAGCATGGTGGTATCTCTTAGATACCCTTATTTATATATATATGTGTATATATATATATATATATATATATATCAGTAAAAGAAAGAATATATATATATATATTCTTTTACTTGTTTCAGTCATTTGACTGCAACCATGCTGGAGCACTTGCCTTAAAGAAATCAATCCCAGGACTTATTCTTTGTAAGCCTAGTACTTATTCTATCAGTGACTTTTACCAAACCACTACGTTACGGGGACTTGCACCAGCATCGGTTGTCAAGTGATGGTGGGGGTACAAACACACACACACACACACACACACACACATATATATATACATATATACATGACAGGCTTCTTTCGGTTTCCATCTACCAAATCCACTCAAGGCTTTGGTCAGCCGAAAGCTATAGTAGAAAGACACTTGCCCAAGGTGCCATGCAGTGGGACTGAACCCAGAACCATGTGGTTGGGAAGCAAGCGTCTTACCACACAGCTACGCCTGCATCTACACACACACACACACACAAATACATACTCACATACATATGCACAGTCATATGCAAAAACATGTGTAATATCAGTGGCAAGGTCATAGATGTCAGACTTTGAAACTTTACAAATGTTATTATTGTTATTATTTCAAAATGATAATAAATTACTATTCTTGATTAGCCTTAGATCTGCTTTAGTCAAGCAGACCGATGATCAAAGCCATTCCACTCATGACCATGCCGTCATTATGAGCACTGTATTATCCAATGCATACCTGTTTTTTTTTTTAACTAAGACTTTAGGGTGTGATTTGAGGGGGATTTCATTATTATTTCTATCATTGCAATTAACATCTGAAGGCTCCCTTATAGGTATGCTTTGAGGAGAACAGTTTAAGTTCCCATATTCATCAATGTTTCTAAATCTTCATGGTATTATCTTCAGGAGGAAATGGTTGTTATTGATGTGTATGGCATTTTGTAACAAACAGTCGCTTGTGGATTGGTGTTTTATTAATTATATGACATGGCAGCTAGGTTTGAACCCTTGATGATGACTTCCAGATTCCTTTGGTAATCAGGGTTGCTATTATGATTATTATTATTTGTTACAAGTACACATTGTCTATATATGCGGATGTGCATGTATGTCCTTGAGCAAGGTACTTCATTTTACTTTGCTCTATTATACTCAGCTGAAAATGAGTACTATCCCTTGTGCTGATGCAGTTCTCTCTCTTTCTCTCTCCACCCACCACTCAGTTGTTTGATCCTCTGTGTTCCACTGGGTTAATGTTGGGAGGGTTGAGAGGGTGACCATGCTTGTGACTACATAAGCACCAAATACAACTTGTGAAAGCATGGATTATGGTACCAGGTTATGCTCACTTTAGTGTGTGTATGTGTGTGTGTGCATGCATACACAAAATATAGAATATCTTACTCAGTTGACAAGACGAAGAGTGATCAATATATAAATGCATACATACACTCTGTAAAGTGGTTGGCATTAGGAAGGGCATCTAGCTGTAGAAACCATGCCAAAACAGACAAGGAGCCTGAACACCTCTTCAGCTAGTCAGCTCCTCTCAAACCATCCAACCCATGCCAGCATGGAAAACTGACATTAAATGATGATATCCTGTTAAAGATGGCATGAGTGTTCAGTTTTTGCTGTGAATGACCTGCAGAGATGACTTGTTTATAGAGATCAAACGTTCGTGCTGTACATTGGTTCACTCCCTCCATCAAACTGATGTCTGTTCAAGTGCACAAGTGTGCCACGCATCAGGTGTCGAAGTGATCACAGTGCAACATAAGATGAAGTGTCTTGCTTCAGAACACAGTGCACCACCCAGTCCAGGAATTGAAAGCATGACCTCACAATTGTGAATGCAGCATCATCAAATTGATAACAGCAAGCAACCCAAAACTTCAATGTCACTGTCAACATTTTCCCCGTGAACATTTATAAATACATACTCTACTAATAAGTATTGAGTAATACTTCAGTTTAATCTTAAACTGTTTTCATATAACTGCACATAAAAACAAACATGAATATAAGTATGTATGTATTTGTGTTAGTATCTACCTATCTATTAGGGGCATATATTTTGGGAATCCCAGATAATTGCCATCAATCCACCAACATGGTAAATTTTCTTCATGATAATTCTGTTCTTGCACTATCAAGCTGTAATCAGGCTGTGTTTTGTTTCCCTGTCTAATAATACAGACTTAAAAACAAAAATAAAATCAGGTTGTAGTCAGTGTTATGTTTAGAAATAACCTGAAGTTGATATGTTGTATTACATTTTCCAGCTGGATTCCCAGATGTGATTGGCTAAAACTATAGATATTATCCAACCATCTTGTTCTTGGTCTACTCTTAAGTCTCCTTCCTGTTACCTCATCTTGAAGAATCCATCTTCCAATTCTTTCCTGCAACATTCTAATCACATGTCCATAGACGAATTTTAAAATATATGTGAGATCCTAAAACTAAGGTGCCATATAAAAAGGACTGGTGCCACATAGTAAGTACTGGTGAAGGTGCTGTGTAAAAAGCACCCAGTACATTCTATAAAGTGGTTGGCATCGGGAAGGGAATCCCGCCATAGAAACTAAGCCAAAACAGACTTTGGAACCTAGTGCAGTCCCTGTTCTTGTCAGTTCCTACCAAGCTGTCCAACCCATGCCAGCATGGAAAACAGACATTAAATATTGATGATGCTGTATACTTATGTGTATCAAAAATGTGGAGCTGTGACATCTCAGTGCAAAGAAGTGGTGGCTCAACCTGGGGAGGACTCCTTGATCTCTAAGGTATGCACCTTGTTGTGTAATGCTACTCCAGAGATCTTTTGGAAAAATCCCATCTTGGCTGCTTGTATTTGCAATCATACTGTTTCAGTTGTTACCCTACATTTATGGACACAGGTGAGGATAGGCGTGTAAACCAAATTCATGCATCTTTCCCACAAGTGTTGACTTATCATGGTTCAAGAGAAACATTAACAGCATCAGTATCACCAGCATCAGAGGGCCCATGAAAGCCTTAAGCATTGCCTCTTCCTCCAGACACTGCAAGTAAGAAAAAACAAAAACAAAACATACATGGATTAATTAAGGAATTTTATTTATAGGTGCAGGGGTGGCTGTAGTAAGATGTGGTAAGAACCCACATGGTTCTGGGTTCAATCTCACTGCATGGCACTTTGGGAAAGTGTTTTCTATTATAGCCCTGAGTTGACCAAATGTGTGGATCTGGTTAATGGAAACTGAAAGAAACCTGTCATAAATGTGTGTCTTTTTGTTTGTCCATTTCCACTACTTGACAAGTTTTTTTGTTTTTTTTTACATCTCCCTAACTTAGTGGTTTGGCAAAGCGAGGCTGATAGAATAAGTATCAAGCTTAAAAGAATAAGTATTAGGGTTGATTTGTTTGACTAAAACACTTCAAGGCAGTGCCCCAGCATGGGCATAGTCCAATGATTAAAACAAGTAAAAGATAAAAAATTAAACATACCTGTCATTGCTCTAAAACCATTTGGGCCGGATGTGTTTCTGGTCGGTCTATTTCTCTTCACTGATATGTCGGCTGTACATGTCACAGCATTTCATAAGCTGGCTTTGTAAGTGGTTCACCTTGATAGACATGTCAAGGTGATTTACCTCTTATCATCACGTCTGTGTGCTTCTGCATGTTCCGGGCTATAATTATTGTATTGTTTTATATGGTAATTTTGAGTTTTATGAAAATATTGCTCTTTTCTCTCCCTCTCAATATTTCTCACTTTGGATATTCATCTGTTTGCACAGTTCTCCATCACTACTTAAGGCAAACTGGCTACAGATTTGTTATGTCATATAGATACTCAAATGTGGTTTGTCATTGTGCATCCTGTAAGAATTCAATCTATATATTTGAATTTTATTGCATTCTCAAAAGGCTTAGAATTTTAGCCAAAGTTCTCCATCAAACTCTTTACAAAGAAAAAATTCACACACACACATATGTGTGCAAATTCCAAATGACCTATGTGAGCTTGATGGAAAAAGTTGAGGTTGTAATGTGATGTCAAGACAAGAAGACCAATACACATGTTTGTATATACATACATTTCAAAATTGTGTTTATATAGCAAGTGATTTGATCTAAGACCATGTGTTGAAACTAAAGCAATTACAGCATGGAAGATACATATTAGCCATCAAAAAACACACAGGAGCTGTTACCTGCACTTCATCAAATATTTGGTGTCAAAATTTTCACCTATCTGCAACCAGGATACTGACATAGTTTGCAACAGGATACATTCTTTTCTAGTTTTCTGGATCATTTGTCTGCAAACAGGAAACAATGCAAGATAAGAGTGGCATCCACAAAATCATGGATTGTATTACTAAACCAGAATTGAAGAAAACCATCTCGAAGAGTGAAAGACAATATTCTTAAGATCAGTGTCTAAAGACCAGACATTATTACACCTGTAACGATAACAGATTAAATTATGTTAAAAAAACGAAAACCTTCAAAATTACATATGGTATGCAGGATCTATTTTCTAATTCACTGTAAGCTTTCTAATAACACTTGACAAGGAATTTGTTCTAAGATTCAAAAATACAACTTATATGTGTGTGTATGTATGGGTGTGTGTGTGCATGAATGCCCGAGTGTATGTGCATCTATCTGCATATGTATATGCATTTTATATGTTTTGCATATGTGTGTATATATTTACCTGTACATAGAATTTGTATGGAACATCTCTTTGGATTAACTAAATTCTAATTTTCCTTCTTATACATTCTCTTAGCTCAGATTTTATAAAACCCTATCCCCTTCCAATATATATATATGTATAGCATTTATTAAAACCCCCCAAAATCTTCACAAACTGTTACTCTAGTGTTTCACATGACCATTCATCAGACAGTTGCAATAATTACAATGGTAATGTGAAACTCTAACAGTTTGTGATGGGGGGTTTTTTTCAGCCTTAATAAATAGTATATCACTCTACCTTTAGTATTCAAGTACTATTTTCCCTATCTTGTATTGCATCTATTTGCTTACTTGTGTGTGTGTGTATAATTTCAAGTCTTGTGCCTTTAGTAGAAAGGATTATTATTATTATTATTATCATTGTATAGGCGAGGTCCTGGCATGGTCAGCAAGTTGTGGAAAATGCTTACTGGCATTTTTTCCATCTGTTTACATTGAGTTCAAATCTCATCTGGGTCAACTTTCATCCTTTCAAGGTCAATAACATAGAGTACTAGTTAAGTGCTGGGGCTGATGTAACCAACCCATCCCACCCTTCCAAAACTACTGGCCTTGAGTGGAAACTTGAAACAATTATGATGATGACCATTAAAGTACTGAGCTGGCAGAATCATTAGCAACATCAGACAAAATGCTTAGCAGTATTTCTTTTCATTCTTTACATTCTGAGTTCAAATCCCACCAAGCTCAGCTTTGCCTGTTATCCTTCCAGGGGCAATAAAATAAAGTACCAGTCAAGTACTGGGGGTCGATCTAATCAACTAATGTTCTCTCACTAAAATTATTGGTCTTTTGCCAAAATTTGAAACCATTATTATTAATGTGAATCTTATGGCAAGTGTGTGTGTGTACGTTTGTATTGCTACATGTGTTATGTCACATGGTGTGTGTTTGTGGATATCTGTCTTCATTGTTATAAATTTGTATTTCTGTTTGCGCTTAGTTTTTTTTTTCTCTTTCAAAAGTATTTCATTTCTTTACGTTTACAAAGCGAAACAGTTTTATTTCTAAATGTTCCATTTGCCATTTTTAATAATATTTTATTCATTTATTTATTTATTTATTTTTATTTTTTTTAGAAATAGCATTCTAATTCAATTTTCTCTTATGGGAAATTTTTCAGTTATGGCAGTATGTTCCCATTGAAAAATTTATATGTGTGTATTATGTGTGTGTGTGTGTATTATACACACATTATTTGTGTGTGTGTGTGTGTGTGTGTGTGTGTAGTATATATATATATATATATAATTTGTTTTTGTTTTTTTACCTTGCTTCCATGTATATCTTGTGGGAGCTAATACTGGAAAACAAACCTGAAAAGATATAGCTATTTATGTTTAATGAAACTGGTCACAGAGTAGTCATCTCTCACATTAGAAGGCCTGTAGATGTCTCTCTCTCTCTCTCTCATATATATACACACACATATATATATATATATATATATATATATATATATTATATATATGTGTGTTTGTTATTTTATCTCGAGTTGCTCCATAATAACTCTGCGACTGTATAGTAAATCTTCTGCTTTTCCACTTAAGTTGGATTCTTTTCAACTATGCAAGAGTTGTTTTTTGTTTCTTTTGTTCTTATTATTATTAATAATTAGAACAACCCACTATCTCATGTAAGTTTTGTCCTGTAGTAAGTAAGACCATATCTTCAACACCATATCTTTGTAATTCTTTATGATTATAGTCACCAGATTTTTCTAGTTTCATTGCTGCTCTGTTAATAGATTTATTGCTTGTTATCTGATCAAATTCCTCTACATGACGCTTTTTCTTTCTTTTTGGTGTGTGTGACTTTGAATGTTTATCTGCAATATTGGTAATTGCCTTACTGAAAATTTCTTTGTGATACCAAAATATCTCCTCCAGCTCTCTTTCAACATCATGGATATTTACTGATATTAGTTTTGTGATGTGTTATGGAGGTGAAACATACTGTTTAAGGTCAATCTGGTTTTAAAAGTTGCAATGTGTGGAGAAATTTTGTTGGAGAGCTGTCTGCTCATAGCAGTAATACACAATGGTCAAGCCAATAAAGAAGCTTCTGTGTGGTCACTTTCTTTTGCTGGAAATAACGACCAAATCTCCTTTTAATCACATACTACTAGGAGGGTATACGAAAATATTAATGATCACTTTGTTGGAAATAACTACCAAATCTCCTTTAAATCACACACTACTATCTTAAAATAGGAGGGCATATGAAAATATTAGTGGTCTAAGATATATATCGAAAAAGTTGGACATCAGTAGCTGGAAATTTTTTTATTATGGGTTTTTGCTTAATTTCTATTAACTGATTTTATTCACAATAGCTTGTTGGTGAAATTAGCAGATGGGAGGAAACAATGCAGAAATCCATCATCAATGTCATTGTTTTAATGTCTATTTTCCCACGCCTGCATGGGTCAGACACAGTTTCTTGAAGCAAATTTCTACTACCAGATGTTCATCATGTCACCAACCCACACCTGTTAACCAAGCAATGTAATTCTATCTAATCTGGACATGTTTTTCTTGTGAGTTTGCAAGCATACGACACTGTTTGTAAAGTGAATGGTAACCCCCACCTCCAAAAAGAAGAACCTCCCAAATTCATAATTCTTGATAAATGTTTCAGCAGCAAATGTACAGTGCATACTGATTGGTTCCAATCCATGATGATAGTTGGGGGGGGGGGTGAAATATTAGCTGCATAAAACTACTGTTACAACCTCTGGTACTTCACTGGTATCATGACAATGGCTGTATAAAATATGGGAGTGTTTTCTGCCACATACTGTGATGATGACATTTTGTTTCCATTTAGCTTACAATGTCAAGATAAGGAGGCACAAAATCACACACACACACACACACAACTGTTTGTTTCTGTTTCTATCTACCAAATCCACTCACAAGGCTTTGATTGGCCTGGAGGCTATCATAGAAGACATTTGTCTAAGGTGCCAGGCAGTGGGACTGGATGCAGAATCTTACGATTGCAAAGCAAACGCTTCAACACAGCCATATCTGTGACCATAGCACATGACTGTTCACAGTTGCATCATGACAGCACACAATCAAAATAAGACATAAGAAGCCAGACAGTTCTTTTTCATGACAAAACCAATAGTAGCTCACTATTAATTGACATAGCACTACCAGATGGCTTTAATGTCAAGCAGACTTGAGATGAAAAGCTTAGGAATTATGCAGACTTAGCTTTTTGAATTAAAAGCAAGATGACAGCTAAAGAATTTGTCATTCCATTTGTAAATGGGTTTAACTGGAATGATATACAACCATTTCTGTAAAGATAAGGAATTAAGCCACAAATGCACAGAGTTGATGAGGAATCAGTGATGGAGCATCTCCATAGTTACTTGACTTGATGTATTATAAACAACAACTTAATCACCTTTATATCACGCCCCATCATTTTTCATTTATTTATTCTTCATGTTTACATCTGCTTTTTTTTCTTTTTATTTTTTTTTTTGCATACTAGCATGGGTTAGAGAAATATGTATCATTGAGGCAGTGTTTTAGTTTGACAGCTGGATGTTCTTCCTGATGCTAACCCTTAACTATTTTTCAAGTAAAAGATAATTCATTTCACAAGTTTATGAAGAGGTAAAGCCAGGGGAATGACAGCAGTGTCATTGCCTGTAATTATCATTTTCAGATAAGCAAAATGTAAAAAAAAATGCAGACATACACATACAGTCACACACACACACACACAGTTTGGGGTTTTAATTCCACTGTATGATACCTTAGGCAAATGTCTGTTATACTTATATAAAAATAAATGCGCCCTTCTAAAGCCTAGCCAGGTTCATGGGCCCGGTTTCCCGGTTTCAATGGCATATGTGTTCCCCAGCTGGATGGGACACCAGTCCATCACAGCGTTACTCATTTTTGCCAGCTGAGTGGACTGGAACAATGTGAAATGAAGTGTTTTGCTCAAGAACACAACGCGTCGCCTGGTCCAGGAATCGAAACCACAATCTTACGATCATGGTGCTGACACCCCAACCACTAAGCCACGCGCCTCCACGTCTGTTATACTTGGGTTGATATAATTGGCTTATCCCCTCCTCTAAAATTTCAGGCCGTGTGCCTATAGTAGAAAATAACAACAACAATAATATTTTCTATTCTAGGCACAAGGCCTAAAACTTTGGAAGAGGGGGCAAGTCGATTACATTGACCCAAGTACTCGTCAAGGTCTGTTTTGCCACCCTTTTGAGGCTGATGAAATAAGTACCAGTCGAGCATTAGGGTCAATGTAATCAACTAGCCTGCACCCCTAAAAAATTTCAGGCTTTGTGCCTATAGTGGAAAGGATTATTTTATTGTTGTTATTTATTATACTATTTGTTGTTGTTGTTGTTGTTGTTGTTCATTATATTATTTCTTGTTGTTGTTACTGTTATTATTATTATTATTATTATTATTATTATTATTATTATTACTGTTGTTATTATTATTATTATTATTATTATTATTATTATTATATCTCCATCTTTCAGATTCCTGAACTCTTTGCTTCAATACGCAAAGCTACAAAGGAGCACCGAGATGATGTCAATGACAGCAACCTGTTTTTCCATGATGTCAGTGACTCCTCAGAACCAGCAAAGGCGTTCTGCGAGGTCTTGTACCTTGGCAAGGTGCAAGTGGACAGCTGCAAGCTGACCTCGAGTGACATAGACAGACTTATGCACAGGCTGTGCCCTGTAGATGATGACGGCACCCCCATCAACGCCGACAGCCGACAGAGACATGCCAGCGATGCCAGTGTACGAAGTCTTCCTGCGTCACTTGACAATACTGTGACAGTCACTGAGAACGAACTGGAGCAGCAACAGCAGCAGCTTCATGGTGTGAAGTTGAACGGAAGCAGCAGCAACGAGTTCCGTGCTGCCATCGACTCACCATGCAGCTCTTTCGAGAACATCGAAGAATCGTCAAATGAGACGAAAAGTAACTCGCACAAGAGTTACGCTTATCCGTCGTTTGTGGAAAAAGAAGGTAACCAGGAGGACAGTTTACCGCAGAACCTTGTCACAGATATTGTAAACCGGACAATGTTGTTCCGTCTAGGCAAAGAGGAGATTTCTCTCATCAATTTGGACCAAAAGAGAGTGATGCTTGAGCGGAAATTCTCAGACATTTCTTTCGTCTCTCAGGTAAGATCTTTTTGTGGTTATTCTTTTATTCTTTTACTTGTTTCAGTCATTTAACTGTGGCCGTGCTGGAGCATCACCTTTTATTGTCAGAGAAATTGACCCCAGGACTTATTCTTTGAAAACCTAGTGCTTATTTTATCAGTCACTTATGCTGAACCGCTAAGTTACAGAGACATAAACACACCAAGATCAGTTGTCGAGCGATGGTGGGTGGGGACAGACACACACACACACACACACACACACACACACACACTATGGGCTTCTTTTCAGTTTCCGCCTACCAAATCCACTCAAGGCTTTGGTCGGCCTGAGGCTATAGTAGAAGAGTGCCCAAGGTGCCACACAATGGGACTGAAATCAGAACCATGTGGTTGGGAAGCAAACTTCTTACCACTCAGCCACACCTTTTCTTCTTTATTATTTTGTCTTAATCCTTTAGTATTCAGATTTCTCTGTCAAATGTAAAGCTTATTTATTCACATTGATTTGAATTAGTCATGCATTACCTTGTGGCTTTGAGATTTCAGTGATGTGATTGTTTATTTTTAGAATAAGGTTGTAGGGTGAGCATAAGAGGCCAGATCTAACAGATTTGAAGATAAAAGATACAGATTATTTTGGCTGGATATGACTGGTTTAAAAGCTAAAGGGCTAAGTACTGTATTCTTTACCCATTCTGTTACCAGTATCATCATCATCGTTTAACGTCTTCCTTCCATATGAGCATGAGTTGAATGATTTGACTGGAGCTGGCCTGGCAGAAGCCTGCACCATGCTTCTGTGTCTGTTTTGGCTTGGTTTTTACGACTGGATGCCCTTCCTAACACCAATCACTCTGCACACAATCATATTGCTACCACCCAACACTGCTGGCTACCCAATGCCATTAACATAGCTGTCATTGTCATCATCAACAACGGCGGTTATATATATACACACACACATACACACACACACACACACACACACACACACACTCAGTTGAAAAAAAACCCAATATGGTCAAAACATATCTTTGAATCAAAGAACGATCTGTCAAATTAATTATAATCATATATTTGTGTATATATGTATACATATAATTATACGTGTGTGTGTGTGTGTGTGTATATGATGCTAGTGCTGCCTGACTGGGTCCCATGCTGGTGGCACGTAAAAAGCACCCACTATACTCTCGGAGTGGTTGGCGTTAGGAATGGCATCCAGCTGTAGAAATCCTGCCAGATTAGATCGAAGCCTAGTGCAGCCTTCTGGCTCACCAGTCCTCAGTCATATCGTCCATGGAAAGTGGACATTAAACAACAATGATGATGATGATGATGTGTGTGCGTGTATATATATATATATAAAGGAGGCCACGTGATGGACTGCTAATGTGTTAGAAGATCATATGTCATGTGTCTAGTCCACCTAGTGGCCTCCTTTATATATATTTTTATATATACATAGACAATAATCCTTTGAGATCTCAGATATTTTTTCTGAATCTCCCTGATTCTTTTAATGTGCTTGTTGCCTGGTATTAAATTGATATTAATTAATATCTAATTTTTTACCCTGTTGTTTAATTTATATATATATCTGTGTGTGAGTATGTAGACATTTTCAAAACAAAAATCGATTTCCTTCTGTCAAGAGTTCCAGATGAACCTTCCCCAAGGCAAGAAACAGATGAGGGCAGCAATGTCAAACTCCCTCATCCAGCAAATGTCATATATCAGAGGAGGTTAATGAAAATGTAGCAATGCAAATGGCGGTGCCCCAGCATAGCCGGAGTTCTCAGACTAAAACTGCAAAAGAAATGTGTGTGTATCTGTGTGTGTGTGTGTGTGTGTGTGTGTGTACATATACATCTTGAGTTGATATTAAAATAACAGCCAATAGAAAGTGTTTATATGTTCCTGTTTGAGCAGATGAAATTTGAGAAAACAACCAGTTTGTTGTTAAACATTCTAAATGTAACTGAAGCCAAATATAATAAACAAAGATGCTGTTGTCATTTTAGTTAATCATCATCTTAATCATCATCCTGTCAATCATAATCATTATTGTTATTATCATATTCATCAGCTTATCTTCATTGTCATCGAAGTGATAATTTTCATTAACTTAATTTTCCTCCTTATCATCATTTCCATTATCCTCACCAATCACTACCACTTCATCATTGCCTCTACCACCACCACCATCATTATTGCTGCCATCAAGAAAAATATAAACATTATCATCACAGCCTTATTTGTCAACACTTATCAAATATGCCATTACATGTATATATGTCGTTATCATCATAATTCTTGGCAATGTTGCCTTTTACTATCACTCATTACTCCCATAATACTACCATCACTACAACCACTACCACTACCACCACCACCACCATCATCATCATCATCATCATCATCATCAGCCAGCAAAGAAGCTGTTACGCACTTATCGCTCAACCTGCTCAGATAACAACTGAATCTTACTCAAACTTCTGTTGTCTTAAAAATAAAGAACACACACACACACACACACACACACACATACTGCCATCACGTGTGTAAACAAAAATGTATCATGGTTGTGTGGTCAGAAGTTTGCTTCCCAACCACATGGTTCCACATAGTGACCCACTGACATTTTGGGCAAGTGTCTTCTAATATAACCTCAGGCCAACCAAATCTTTGTGTGGATTTGGTTCACAGATACTGAAAGAAGCCCATCATGTGTGTGTGTGTGTGTTTGT
The DNA here is from genome assembly GCF_001194135.2 of Octopus bimaculoides. NCBI lineage: Eukaryota > Metazoa > Mollusca > Cephalopoda > Octopoda > Octopodidae > Octopus > Octopus bimaculoides. The sequence goes on along the minus strand of NC_068987.1, from coordinate 21,833,463 downwards.
GTTTGTCCCCCACCACTGCTTGACAACTGGTGTTGGTGTGTTTATGTCCCTATAAAACGGCAGTTCAGCAAAAGAGACAACAGAATAAATGCCAGGCTTAAAAAAAAATAAGTACTGGGGTTAATTCAGCTAAAAATCCTTCGAAGCAGTGCCCCAGCATGGCCTCAGTCAAGTGATGGAAATAAGACATAAAAATGACGATTTATATTTCTACTCTTTCAGTCATGTTATTGCTCTTTCATCTTGCAGGCTACAATGTGACCCCATTAGTGTTGGCGTCACAAAAGAAATTTTTAAAATACCCTGT
>NC_068987.1:21827035-21832616 GCF_001194135.2 Octopus bimaculoides | reverse complement strand
ATATTTTTCCTTTTGGATATTTAACCCTTTCGTTACTGTATTTATTTTGAAATGCTCTGTGTTGTTTTCAGTTACTTTAAATATTAGAAAGAATTTAGTAAAATAACTTAGTTACCATTAAGCTGGTGTTAGGAATCATAAATTGTGACTAAGGTTTGGCGGAAGATCTTAATTCAAAACTTATAAAAACAAGACATTTGAACTACAGAGCCAGAGCCAGTTTCAGCCGGGTTGGTAATGAAAGGGTTAATGTTTCTTTGTGATTTGATTGGTTGCTATTTTGCCAACAGGAAGATCTTCCTGTTGGAGCTCCAACTCCAAAAGACAGATCTGCCTGAAATAAGTCCATAAGTTACTTTTAGGTGCAGGTATAGCTGTACAACACTTTAGACAAATGTCTTCTGTTTTAGTTCCAAGCTGACCAAAGCCTTGTGAGTGAATATGGCCAATGAAAACTGAAAAAAGTAGCTTGACAGATGTGTATGTATGTGAGCATGTGTTGCCCTTGTCAAAATATCATGATCTAATTGTTTGCATTCTTCTCTAAAATACATGAGTAGCTATGAGGAAATATTAGCTTGCTTGGAAACAGATAAGGATTGGTGACAAAAATGGCATCTGGCCACAGAAAGCCTGTCTCATCAAATTTTGTCTGACCCATGCAAACATGGAAAAAGTGGACATTAAGATAATGGTGGTGGTGATGGTGGCTATGCATATGCTTTTGACTTTCATTGCTTTTTTGCTGCTTCCTGTCTTCAACTTTTTCTGTTGAGTTGTAGTGTACTTGAGCACTGCATATAATAAGCTCATTATTATTATAATCCTTCCTTAGCTGGCAAACTGGTAGAATCATTAGCATGAAAGACAAAAATTGTTAGAAGCATTTCTTCTTGCTTTACATTCTGAGTTCAAATTCCACCAAGGTCAACTTTGCCCTTCATCCTTTCAGGCTCACTGAAATAAGTACCTGTCAAGCACTGAGGTCAATGTAATCAACTAGGCCTCCCCACCCTACCCCTCCAAAATTTCAGACCTTGTTCCCATAGTAGAAGGGATTATTATAATCTTATTTAAAACCCCTTTTTACAAAAGCTACATGGTCTGTGGTCACAAGCACTGGAACTACGAATTCAAAGAAAGAATCAGAGACAATATTAGCCATTGAGGAAGAAGATTGTTTTTAAACCAATATTGCAGCAGATTTAGTTGACAAATGTGTATTGCATCAATAAAATATGATGCTGTTTGTGTAGATTTTTCTCTCTTGTTTTTCATATTTTATTCAGCAATTTGTTGAGAATGGAGTCTTCTATTTTTGAAGATTTAGGATTCACTGATAGTGTATTGACTGACCCTTAGGCAATCAAATGTAGCTCTTCTAGATTCTCATATTACCTGACCTCATTTACTGCATTTGACTTCTTTCCAAGGAATGCAGGGAAATAAATTGAAGGAAACTATGAACAAATTCCTGTTTGGTTTCCTTTTTAATGTCTTACATTCACACACACATACACATACACACACATACACACACACACACACATACTGACGATATTCTTATGTATTTATGCAGCTCTATTGAAGTGGGTGTAGGCATGCATACTCCTATACTAAAAGAAGGTGTTCATACATACATGCACACATACTGAAGAATGTGTGTACAAATATGGACATACACATAAATATTGAATGGCATATATGCACACACACACACACACACACACACACACACACACGCGCGTGCACATGTTAAAGGAAGGGTATTCATGCATACATGTTTGTATAGTGAAGTATACATGCATGTGTACCGAAAGCATTTTCATGCATATACATAGACTGAAGAATATATACACATATATTAGTGTAGATGTTTAAACATGTTCATACATGCACAGATATTTGCACACATACACACACATGCATATATTAATATATACTATCATGTGCACACGCTCGTACATGTATATGCACACAATATAGACTATATGAGCTTATGCTTCAGCATGAACACTTATTAACGTGTGTACGTTTGTGTGTATATATGTGTGTTTGTGTATGTGTGTTCATCTATGTATGTACATCTATGTATGTATGTACACGTATATATATATGCAAAGGCGGCGAGCTGGCAGAATCGTTAGCGTGCCGGGCGAAATGCTTAGCGGTATTTCGTCCGCCGTTACGTTTTGAGTTCAAATTCCGCTGAGGTCGACTTTGCCTTTCATCCTTTCGGGGTCAATAAATAAAGTACCAGTTACGCACTGGGTTAATGTAATCGACTTGATCCCTTTGTCTGTCCTTGTTTGTGCCCTCTATGTTTAGCCCCTTGTGGGCAATAAAGACATATATATGCATCTATATGTATACATATGATATATGTTGAAGTAACCTCTATGTGGCTCCTCAGTGTGCTAGAACTAGTAGTAAAAAACAGCCATGATCAAATGTTTGCTTGATCATATCTGACCTGAGGTTAAACAATTTTAATGATTTCTTGTAACTGAAAGAAGAATCTTGTAAATGTTAAATTAATGCGTACTGTTCCTCATCTCTTTACTCGCATATATACTCACCATACACACACACACACACACACACACACACACACACACACACACCATGCGCATATTATACTTGCACCATACTCACATATACACAGACCATGTACACACTCACACCATGTACATATACAGATACATTCACACCATGCACACATACTCATCATACACACATCCACACTATATGCACATAGACACACACATTTATACACACCATGCACTCATGTGTATACACATATCATGCAAACATTACATATGTGCCATAGTAGTAGTGGCACTTCATCAGTTACAATGGTGAGGGTTCCAGTTGATCCATCAGCGGAACTGCCTGCTCGTGAAATTAACATGTAAGTGGCTGAGCACTCCAGTGACACGTGTACCCTTTATATAGTTCTCAGGGAGATTCAGCGTGACACAGTGTGACAAGGCTGGCCCTTTGAAATACAAGTACAACAGAAACAGGAAGTAAGAGTGAGAGAAAGTTGTGGTGAAAGAGTACAGCAGGGCTCGCCACCAGCCCCTGCCGGAGCCTCGTGGAGCTTTAGGTGTTTTCGCTCAATAAACACAACGCCCAGTCTAGGAATTGAAACTGATCCTCCGACCGTGAATCTGCTGCCCTAACCACTGAGCCATAGTGCCGCCACACATGCACTATACACATATATACACAGACAATGCATACATATACTCACACCCACACCATATACATGTACACACACCCATACACACACACACACACACACACACATACGCACACACACATACACACACACCATGCATACACACACACACATATGCACTTCATGCACATAACATCATACCACCTACACACGCGCGCGCGCCAATCATGCATATCCACAACATGCCATACACGAAAGCCAGTGAGAGATGTCTCTCTCTCTCTGTACCCATTCAACCTGCATCACACTCTACAAAAAGATTAAAAAAACTAGATAATGTAGTCTAGAGCAGTGCTTCTCAAACTATCTGATGTGGTGTACTGACAGTTTTTTTTTTTTTTGCCAATGTACTAGGTACCAGTAATATTTCTTAGTAATGATCACAGTTGGAATACCTTTGATCAGCAGAATCAATACTTACCTGAGATTAAACATCATCAATCATCAGTCATCGCCAGCCATGAATCATAATCATTAGTCATCAAAATCATCATCATTAAAAACGACCATCATTACCAAAGGTGTAAAAAGCAACTGCAAGACATGTATTTTTCTTGTTTTTTAACAGGTTGAAGAAATTCTTATGTCTGTGAAATCGGCATTCAAGTCTGCCTACGAACAGAACAAGCTCCAGTTGAACCAAATCTGTACAATGTGTCCACTACACCAATTACAAAAATTATGTCAAGAAATAAATGGTAAACAAGAACTCTCAAACATTCTTCATTATTTTTTTGAGGGGTGTGGGGGCATTTGTTCTTTAAAAAAAAAAAACCCAGTAAAACAAACAGTGAATATTTCTGTTGTTCGCTATCAGAATTTTGGACCATCTTCCCCAAAAAACTATGGCCAAGACCATTTGTTGTCATTGTATATAAATGCATGGTTGAACATGTGACTTGCTGTCTCTGACTATTGTAAGACATATGGCTTCTGAGGAAGACCCAAACTGGGGTTAAAATCAGTTCAAGTCAAACCCCCTTTCTCTGTCCCTTCAGAGATTTGGTTGCATTTGTTGTATTGTGTGGTCACTATACAGATAAAACTAATTGTAGTGACTACTAGAATATACGACATACCTTTTGAATATATTTCATGTTATCCAGACTTGTTATTATTATACAAACTTGTTGCTATTGTATTACTAGTTAATACACCAACACAATTCTACATACATCCATTACATGGAAAAATGCGAGCAATAGAAATGATATTCTTAAGATTATGAATCTGGAAAAGTACAGGAGAAGTTATTACACTTGGAAGAGTTCAGGACAAGTTATTATGCTTGGAAGAGTACATCTGGTAAAGTACAGAACAAGAAAAGTTTTACTGAAAATATTGCGGCTCAGGATAAAATTTCAAATAAAATATTTAGATTTAGAAAATATTAACTTTTATTAAAACTAGAAAATTTATTACAATTTGTTACTTGTATTTGTTATTACTTGTTACTTCTTGTAAAAATGTAAAATAACTCAGTTAAAATATTTTATCCTTAGCTGCAATATTTTAAGTAAACATTTTCTTGTTCTGTACTTTATCAGATGTAATAACTTGTATTGAACTTTTCCAGATTTATAATCTTAAGAATATTTCTTGCTCACATTTTTCCATGTAATCCATGTTTTTTCCAGGCTATGATATTATGCTAATTAATAATGTGTCAATTAGCAGTGTCATTGATAATTTTTTCCTTACCTCACTGATGCCAGTGACATATATTAAAAGTCCCCGTATAGAACTATATTCATAAAAAAAAGTATACAACTATATTATCACCCTCAAATTTGAGAAACAAACACCTATAACTTTTTTCTTTTAAAACGTCATTGCATGAGACTGATACCTTGAATTGAGCTCTATCATTTAAGCTTAATTAAAATATAGTTTGTTTTTAAAATAAAAAAGTTAATTATACTTAATTCCAATTTTTTTTGCCTTACTTATATTTTTTTTCATGATATTTTACCTCACAACATTTTTGGTACAAATTTTTGTTGCATGGGATCAAAACTATGAAATTCCTCATGCTTTCTTCTATCATTGAAGCTAAGATAAATATATTTTGCTTTTAAAATAAAAAAGTTATTTAGATCTAAACTTTTTTGGTGGCATTACTTACTCTCCTATAATGTTGCTACAAATTTTGATGTAAACTTTTTTTCTACTGGACCAAATCTCAATTTTTTTTATGCAAAAAATGTAGCTAAGGATCACTCTTCTTCAAAAATGTTAACAGTTTTCAATTTGGTTAAGAACTGAATGAGCGACAAGCTCTGAAAGATGCTGCATGTGAGTAAATTGTGCCCTTAAGAATATTATTCAACTACTACC
>NC_068987.1:21826036-21826834 GCF_001194135.2 Octopus bimaculoides | reverse complement strand
GACTCGCGGTTTCGATTCCCAGATCGGGCGTTGTGAGTGTTTATTGAGCGAAAACACCTAAAAGCTCCACGAGGCTCCGGCAGGGGATGGTGGCGAACCCTGCTGTACTCTTTCACCACAACTTTCTCACTCTTACTTCCTGTGTCTATTGTACCTGTAATTCAAAGGGTCAGCCTTGTCACACTCTGTATCATGCTGAATCTCCCCCGAGAAATACGTTAAGTGTACATGTGTCTGTGGAGTGCTCAGCCACTTGCACGTTAATTTCACGAGCAGGCTGTTCCGTTGATCGGATCAACTGGAACCCTTGACGTTGTAAGCGATGGAGTGCCAACAACAACAACAAATCCACAGTCATATATACACACTTGTGCATTCACATATGGGTTTCTTTTTTAGATTTTATCAGCTAGATTCACTCACAAGCTATTGGTTGGCCCGAAGCTTCACAGTGGGACTGATCCCAAAAGCACATAGTTGGAAAACCAACTCCCTAACCACACAACCATGCCTTGCTCCAGAGCTGGCCAAAGCCTTGTTTGTAGATATGGTTGATAGAAACAGAGAGAAACCCATTATGACTCATATAAAGCACACAGTACACTCTGTGGAGTGGTTGGCATTAGGAAGGGTCTCCAGCTATAGAAATCAAGCCAAAACATACTAAGGAACTTGGTGTGGCCCCTGGCCTCACTGGTTCCTGTCAACTATTCAACCCATGCCAGCATGGAAACCAGATGTTAAATGTTGATGATGATAATGATAATATATATATATATATATATATATATATATATA
>NC_068987.1:21813324-21826026 GCF_001194135.2 Octopus bimaculoides | reverse complement strand
ACACACACACACACACACACACACACACACACACACACACACATACACATGGGTGGGGTACAGATGTACCCTTGTCAGTCTTCTTTAAAAAACATGTCTGATTATGGAGAAATATTAACCTTGCTTGGAAACGGGTATGGTTTGTCAACTGAAAGGCCATCCATCCATGGAAAATATGCCACAGCAAATTCCATCTGGCCCAAGCAAGTATAAAGAAGCATATATCAAAATGATGATAGCAACAGTTTATTTTATGTAGCCTTATGTTCCTCTTGACTGTTAATCTCTCAGTTGCCTCTTAACAGCATGCAACAATATGGTAAACCTAGTCTAAAAATCAAGATTGTATAATTTTCTGTTTTCATGTACTTGCAGTACTAAGTACAGTGTGCGGTATTGAGCTACTTAAGAGGAGAGTTCAACAGTTGCCAGAAAAAGATGCAGCTGAGATGCACAACAGATGGAAGGTATAATACTAATACAAATTATTGCTTTTGTTGTAATCTATGAAGAAACTATATTCCCTCTTTTCTTTTGTTGTAAACCTCACCATAACATCTACTGTATCTGATGGCATGTAAGATACACTTTTGCACTCAAAAAATGTCTTGTAAAATCAGTCTGGATCCTATACGTGAAATTGCTTTAAGTATTTCTTGTTTTTATGCTCTAGGACAGGGGTTTTCAAACTGTGGTCCACGGACCACAGGAGGTCCACAAGGACAAGACAGGGGGTCTGTGGACAGCAAATACTTTATATGGGCAATTTGATTTTATATAAGTTTTTTAATCGAAATCTTTTAATTGACAATAAACCTATTTGTTAAATACTGTTAAATAAATAAATGTAAAAATATGTTATTTTAAGCAAATATTTATGTATAAATTTCATAAGCGTTTATAAGGGGGTCCCTAAGGTAAAGCCTGAAATATAAAGAGGTCCGCAAGTCAAAAAGTTTGAAAACCCCTGCTCTAGGATATTTTTCCTGAATGCAAGCTACTGAAATTATGGTGCATCTAACACACCCATGTGTCTTTTATGCCATCAGATACAGTATTGGCAATGAGTCAATGAAAGTGCTTCTATGTGGTTGTGTCACATGTTAGAAACGTTAGCTTAGTCAACCTCAAATCCCACATTATCATCTTTAAAAGGAAAGGCAGTTACATTGTATAATATAATTCTAGATTTATCCTCTTCAAGCAGCTGCAACTGCAATGTGATTCACTATATTGCACCAAGGATCTCTGTCCTCTCTTAGCTTTAGTAAGTCCTCACTTTCATGTGTGTCTCTATCAATGACATCAGTGTAGTTAAGGAATCATTGTCCTCTATTTGGGTGCAGAAGTCACCAAAATATAACATCAGATATGACCTGTTGTTCAGCAGAATAACAGTAGCCAACAAAGCCTACACTGAGGACATGAGTATCAAAGAGGACAAACGCCACCTGCCAATTTGTTATAACAATGGCACTCGACTTGATGATGTCAGGGACTTCAAGTACTTTGGTTCCTGTGTTGCCAACAGTAAGAAAAATTCCTCACATGCAAATGACAAGCCTGAAGTGCCTGTAACAAACTTTAAAACATCTGGCAATCAAGTATTTCAAAGTCAACAACTCTAGCCTTCTTCGGTAAAGGAAGCATTCTGAAATCTGGACTGTGAAGGAGCTTTTGAGATTGCTTTGCTAGCACATATGCTAGGCTTCTCACAAGGGCTTAAAACATTTTATTGAATGAACACATGACCAAGGAGGAGGCTTACAAATGACACATTCCATCCATCTTTAATATTGTTGCTCAGTGCTGGGTTGTTCTAGATACACTGTGTCTGAAATAAAGGGATTGTTATGATTGGAACTCCATTGATCACATGTCCCCTGGGTTACAGATGGTATAATTTATTAGTCTATATTAAAGGTGTGTTTTTAACATTTTTTTCCCCTTACATGTAAGTGTATCCCTGTTAATGTTGTCTAACACCAGATCATCTTTTATCAAGAAGACTTATGATCAAAGACATTCCAGTTGTGACCATCCTGTCTTTTTTTAAGGTGATAAGGTGTGATTTGAGAAATGGAGTTGGATGCTATTTCTAGCAGGTCAAGCAATAACATAGAGGTTTCCACATTGGTTTAGTAGAGGCTCCTGTGTTTTGTGTGTATGTTTGAGTTTCTGTGTGTGTACAGGGTGTCCACAAAGTCTGGGTACATGGAGTAAAGAAAATCATAACATAAACAATTAAATATAAGAAATAATAATTTCTTAAAGTATGTGTTAGTCCCATGTACCCAGACTTTGTGGACACCCTGTATATAAGTGTTTATATGTACATTAATGTATGATTTTGTTGTTTTATTTTTAAATTTTGTTTCTTTCCTTCTTTATCTAATCCACAAAAATATCTTTTTTGCTTTCATTTTATATTCAAGTTATTTATGATCTTAATTTAAATATTTTCTGAATTTACAGCAAGAAAACCCACAGACAAGTGAAGAACTTTTGGAAGTTATGATGATGTCTTTGAGGTACTTGTGTGAGCAGAAACAGAAAGAGCACAATCATATTTCTACAGGAAAATCTGCAGGCAAACTAGAGGTGATATATATTTTCTCTCTGGTCTTCTCACTGTTATTGTGTGGCTCCAGTTTAAGAGCTCAGGCATGTAGTTTAAGAAGCTGACTTCATAATAATGTTGTTTCAAATTCAGATGCATAATTATCTTCCATGATAATTTTGAGTCAACCTACAGTGTTGAGTGGAATTGGGTAGATAGAATCCCAGTTACCTCCCACCTGTTCTTCAGTGAAGGAGTCTCTTATTTCACATGTCTCCAAAGATAGAAAGCCAGCTGATGATATTTGTTAAGTGGAAGAGTGATGACTACAACACTGCTGATAACTTGTGACTTTCGTAGAGTACAAATGGGGACTTCAGTGATGCTGGTGCAGTGCCATATATCATTCTTCCTATTCACTTCTTAATCTTGGATGAAGTTCTCATCTGAGAAGAACCAGAGCATGTTGGGCTCCTTGGTGTGCTTCAGTTTGTTTAGTAAGCACTTCAACCATATCTGCCCTCTCCTCATAAGATTTTTACCTGATGTCTTCATGCACCACATATCTAATCATTGACTCTGACATATGGAGTTGTTTGACAATGACCTTCTTTGACTGGCTAGGATTTTCATTGATGATGACCTGGACTTAACTTTTCTTGCTGTCAAAAATGTATTTTTCTTTTGGTGATTGAAAACATTCCCTCCAAAGCCAGGAGCTTTCTTATCTTGAACACAAAGGACTTGGTACCATTTAAGAAGGTTGCAATCCCCAAATCACTGTAGTTTCTGGCTAAGGAAATGAGAATGGCATTCCTTTTCATTGTCTGCTTTAGATCCAAAGCTTCTGTGTTAGGGCTGAAAAAGGAGAAGATATTCAGTTAAAGTTTAGACCGCTTAATGGTTCTTAAAAGTTTTCTTCTCATATAGTGACACCCTGCATAAAAGTGATGCTTTATATAGAAATAACTACAGGGGTATCAAATTATTGGATTGGGTGACGAAAGTTACAGAGAGGGTAACTAATTAGGGAGAGTTAGCCTAGATGAGATGCAGTTTGGTTTTGTGCCAGGCACAAGCACCACTGATGCTATATTTCTGGTAAGGCAACTGCAGGAGAAATATCTAACCAAAGATAAAGCTCTGTACTTGGCTTTTGTTGACTTGGAAAAAGCCTTTGGAAGGGTCCCCCCAATCCCTTATCTGGTGGTCAATGTGGAAACTGGAGATAGACGAGTGGTTGGTAAGAGCCGTCAGTAAAGTGAGGATTGAAGCCTGGTGCAGCTACTAGCTTTCCAGACCTCAGTCAAACCGTCCAACCCATGCCAGCATGGAAAACGGACGTTAAACGATGATAATGATACACACACATAAATACACACACATCACAAGTTTCTTTCAGCTTCTGTCTATGAAATTCAATCGCAAGGCTTTGGTCAGCTGCAGACTATTAAAGACACTTACCTAAAGTACTACATACTGGGAGTGAACCCAAAGTCTTGCGGTTGGGAAGCAAACTTCTTACCCACTCAGCTATGTCTGTATTTACTGATTATAGTGTGTGTAAAATATATTTCTGCTACAGTAATTCATGGTCAGTTGAATTCCTTCTTTCTCCCCACCTCTCTCTTTCCCTCTACTCTATCTTTCTCTCCCTACTTCTCTCTTTAACACATCATTCACTTTGTCTTTCTTTTTCTCTAGTTCAACATAATGGATCGACGGACTAAGACTTCCAAACTAGATAGTTTCAGGAACAAGGCAAAGAAAAGCCTGACAAATTCATTTGAAAGCTTAATCCGTGTAAGTATAATTCCCATTTGTTGTTGTTATTGTTGGTTGAGGCGCAATGGCCCAGTGGTTAGGGCAGCGGACTCGCAGTCATAGGATCGCGGTTTCGAATCCCAGACCGGGCGTTGTGAGTGTTTATTGAGCAAAAACACCTAAAAGCTCCACGAGGCTCTGGCAGGGGATGGTGGTGAACCCTGCTGTACTCTTTCACCACAACTTTCTCTCACTCTTACTTCCTGTTTCTGTTGTGCCTGTAATTCAAAGGGTCAGCCTTGTCACACTGTGTCACGCTGAATATCGCCGAGAACTACGTTACGGGTACACGTGTCTGTGGAGTGCTCAGCCACTTGCACGTTAATTTCACAAGCAGGCTGTTCTGTTGGTCGGATCAACTGGAACCCTCGACGTCGTAAGTGACGGAGTGCCAACTAACTAACTAGTTGTTATTGTTGATGTTGTTTAGCTCCAGATGGGCTCTGATTGAGCAAACCTAACAAAGTAGTTCTGCCTATGACCATCATGTCCTGGGGCTAAATAGCAACAATACTAACACCTTTGATTGTAATCAAAGGAGTTCCTGCCATGGCCATCACGTCTTTCTGTATATGAGGGACTACATTATTATTATTATTATCAAAGTGTCCTTCTGTTTATAAAACATGAGTTGAGGGAGATTTGGCTACTATTTCTACTAGATTAAACAAACATGTAGAGATTTCTTCATTGACTAGTAGTTTTATTGTTGTTAATTTTGTTGAAGGTTGGTTAGCCCCAGGTCAACCCTGATCTTGCAGATATATAATCAAAATCATTCTAACAATGACCACATCACATGATTTTACTATGTCAAGAAACCAAGAACACATCTAACTTGTGATTTGAGGTAGATGTGGCTGTTATTTCTTGCAGACTTCCTGACCATGTAGGGGTCCTCTTCTTGCAGTTTTCAGTTATCTCCCTTTATACTGAGTGTAAGTCTCAACAAAGTTACGAAAATTGTTAGCAATAAAGTACAGGTATCAATTTAATTAATTTTCCCCACTCCCTGTTCCCTAAATTCTGATGATATGCTTCACTGTATTTGTTTCAACTCCCTGTGCTCTGAGTTCAGATAACACTAAGGTCAACTTAGCTTTTTATCGTTTCGAGATGAAAAAAAAAAATTTTTTTTAATGTTGGACTTTCAGAATAGCTGCCACGAATAAAATGGAATATTTTGTGTTATCCCACCACCTCAATTTTTTATGATTTTATAATACCCAGCATTCTAAAATAATTCATAGGGAAAAAATTTTTTTTTAATTTTCTACCTTTTATTCATCTACTTTCTGGTCTGTTTCCTACTGTTTTTTTTTTCTCTTTCTCTCACTTTTGCCATTCTTTCAAAACATTTTTCTATACAATATGAAAGTTAAATGAATTTAATATATAATATGACAAATAAATCTCACCACACTACTCAGCAAACTTTCGTTTTGAATGTGGCAGCTATTCTAAAGGCATGATAAAGAGGATGGGGGTAAAAAAAATTTGAAAAATAGACATTTTTTTAAATGCAAGCTATGTATGCACTAGAATGTGAGATGTTATGAAATGACAAAAAAATTGTGAAAAAATTTCAGTTTGATCGTGACAGCTACTCCAAAGTAACAATGAAAAGGTTGGGGGACATGAAGTTTGAAGAACATGAATTTTTGAAAAAAAAATTTTTTTTAATGCAAGTTACATGGGTTTAAAATAATTTTTAAAAAATAACAAAAAGAATTCATTTTAATCATGACAGCTATTCTGAAGGCATGATGAAGGGATGGGAGTTCAGAAATTTGGTTTAACATGGTGCTTTCTTGGTTCAAATCTGTTTTGCTACCATACCACCACCACCATACAGGGGTGAGGTAGAGGGTTTTTAAATAAATTTTACTGGGGTATTACAGGTAAATTTGTGGCACTAAGTACTTCCACCATTCTAAATATAGGTGCAGGAGTGGCTGTGTGGTAAGTAGCTTGCTTACCAACCACATGATTCCGGGTTCAGTCCCACTGCGTGACACCTTGGGCAAGTGTCTTCTACTATAGTCTCGGGCCGACCAAAGCCTTGTGAGTGGATTTGGTACACCGAAACTGAAAGAAGCCCGTCGTGTATATATATATATATATATATATATATATATATATATACATATATATATTTGGAGCCTGGTGTAGCCATCTGGTTTCACCAGTCCTCAGTCAAATCATCCAACCCATGCTAGCATGGAAAGCGGACGTTAAACGACGACGATGATGATGATGATATATATATATATATATGTATGTACGTGTGTTTGTGTGTCTGTTTGTCCCCCCAACATCGCTTGACAACCCATGCTGGTGTGTTTACATCCCTGTAACTTAGCGGTTCGGCAAAAAGAGACCGATGGAATAAGTACTAGGCTTACAAAGAATAAGTCCTGGGGTCGATTTGCTCAACTAAAGGCGGTGCTCCAGCATGGCCACAGTCAAATGACTGAAACAAGTAAAAGAGTAAAGGGAGTTGTGCAATTTGTTGTTGTTGACATAATAACTAAAAATATGTGGGTAGTGAAGAAGTGAATTGTTCTTTTAGAAGAGATAGAGATGGGAGTTGATGATACTTTCACCTATTTTCTTTAAGATACCATCATTGTCATTACTGTCATTGTCATCATGGTCATCAATTATTTGCACTTTTTAAGGAAGAGCATCTGACCTTAGAAAAATCTGACTCACCAAATTTCATCAGATCCATGCAAGGCTGACGAAACAGTGGACATTGAAATGGGGGCAGAGGAGTAGGGGAAGGAGTTATCTTCATTTCTGCTACAATTGTCTTGCCTTTCTTCATCATCATCATCATCATCGTCGTTTAACGTCCGCTTTCCATGCTAGCATGGGTTGGACGATTTGACTGAGGACTGGTGAAACCAGATGGCTAAACAATGAATTAAGTATTGTGGGTTTGTGGGGGTCAATATAATCCACTGTAAAACTTTTGTAGGCTGTACACCAACATAGCGTTTAGTCCAGTGACTGTATGGTAAGATGCTTGCTTTCCAACCACATGGTGCCGGGTTCAGTCCTACTGTGTGGTACCTTGAGCAAATGCCTTCTACTATAGCCTTGAGGTGACCAAAGCCTTGTGCATGGATTTAATAGACTGAAACAAAAAGAAGCCTGTCGTGTATGTGTGTGTGTATCTGTGTTTGTCGCCTGTCACCACATGACAACTGGTGTTGGTGTGTTTACATCACCATAACTTAGCGGTTCAGCAAAAGACACCAATAGGAGAAGTACCGGACTTTAAAAAAGAATTACTGGAGTCAATTCAGTTAGCTAAATATTCTTCAAGGCATGGTCATAGTCTGAATAGCTGAAACAAATAAAAAGGAAAAAAATAATAATCATGGAAATAAAAAATATTTAAAGATAAACACTCAAGTTTTAGATGCAATAATGAGTTTATTGTATACAGTGCCCAGATGCGTTAGAATTTGTTGGTAAAGGTTAAAAAAGGGGACGGAAAGCAGTCGTATAAGACAAGTAAAGAAAAACAGCATTGAAAGCTAGAAGTACACGCATAGTACACAGTACACAAAGCAAGACATATTTTTTGGCATACAAGTCACCATAGTATATAGTGTAAACATCCAAACATTGTCACTATCTTTCCAAATTCTGTTGCATCTCACATGGAATATCTGGCCCTCCAAAGTTGTGTTTATGTATAAGTTGATCTACCATTTTGGTGGCTGCAAAATTTTTGGATTGAAAAATTGCAACTTGTATGCTGGAAAATACAATAAGACAGAAAGGTGAATAATGAAAGAATTGTAAAGAGGAAAAAGAATATTAGGTATGTCAGGAGTAGCATTTTTTTTTCTTTCTTTTGTGACATCTTTGTTGTTGTTGTTGTTGTGGTTGAATTTTGAATTTTTCTGTTTTTCAGGGTCGTAAAAAGGATGAAGCAAGGGAGGCCTTTCGTCAACGAAGTGGAACAACGGACAGTGAAAGTAGCTGGGCAGCTTATTCAGTCGTGCGTAGCTGCAATTTTTTACTTATTTTATTACTGCCCTATTGTTGATGGTGTGGAGGCGCAATGGCCCAGTGGTTAGGGCAGCGGACTCGCGGTCCTAGGATCGCGGTTTCGATTCCCAGACCGGGCGTTGTGAGTGTTTATTGAGCAAAAACACCTAAAACCCCACGAGGCTCCGGCAGGGGATGGTGGCGAACGCTGCTGTACTCTTCCACCACAACTTTCTCTCACTCTTACTTCCTGTTTCTGTTGCGCCTATAATTCAAAGGGTGAGCCTTGTCACACTGTGTCACGCTGATTATTCCCGAGAACTACGTTAAGGGTACACGTGTCTGTGGAGTGCTCAGCCATTTGCATGTTAATTTCACGAGCAGGCTGTTCCGTTGATCGGATCAACTGGAACCCTCGACATCGTAAGCGACGGAGTGCCAACAACAACAATTGTTGATGTTGTTGTTGTTTGATCCTTGAGTGTCTGCACTTTCCAACATGAAGTATTGGGTGCTGTTTGTAACAGTATGAACTTGCTGTTCTCCCTACTCCCCTCCACCTTCCGCAGACTATTTCTTACACCTCTTGTTGTTTAGCCACAGGTCACCTCTGACCAAGAATTCTGTGATCAAAGGCACTCCATTCATGGACAGTTTGTCTTTATATGAAACCTGTGAGGGTTGTTGACAAAATTGACATCCAACTGTAGAAAATCTGCCTCAGTAAATTCTGTGTAACCCACACAAGTATGGATTAATGGATGTTGAAACAATTATGAGAGCAGCAGCATATAGCATAAATATTTATTTTAACCCCTTCGCATTTAAACCAGCCATATCTGCCCAAAATATTTGTTTTATGTTCAAACTAACCAGATCCAGCTTCTTACACCTATTCTACAATATTGTGGCTGTGTGGTAAGAAACTTGCTTCCCAACCATATGGTTCTGGGTTCTGTCCCACTGCATGGTATCTTCTACTATAGCCTCAGGCCAACCAAAGCCTTGTGAGTGGATTTGGTTGACAGAAACTGAAAGAAGCCTATCATATATATATGTATATATCTATGTGTGTGTCTGTGTCTGTGTTTGTGCCCCTATCATCACTTGACAATTGATGTTGGTGTGTTTACATCCCCATAACTTAATGGTTTAGCAAACGAGACCAATAGAATAAGTACTAGGCTTACAAAGAATAAGTCCTGGGGTTGATTTCTTCAATTAAAACCCTTTAAGGTGGTGCTCCAACATGGCTGCAGGCAAATGACTGAAACAAGTAAAAGAATAAAAGAAAGTCATATAATCAAAATCTCATGGCTACAAGATAATGTAGGATGAATTCCAAACAATGGGAATAAATAAGCAATGGTATCAGTATTTCAGCCTCATAGATTGAATCAAGTATATAGAATTATACCATTATGGGGTGGAAACATTTTGACAGCTTGTGATTCTGTTACATACACCTTCAAACTCGTAAACATTGTGCCAAATTAAAAAGAAGGCTGGAGTGATGATCATGGTTTGAAATAGCTCTGATTATTGGTCTGCTCAACCAGGGCTGGCCTGGGTCTTAACAGGGACAACAAGAAATGAGTGTAGCCTCTATATTATTCTGTATTAAGCAGATTTATATGTTTTTAAAATGAAACAAAATATAATGACTGTAGTAAAGTTTGAACTCCTAACCATGAGATCTGTAACCTTACATCTGAACCTCAGAGTCATTCTGCTTTGACATTATGAAAGTCTAAACAGAATTCTGTACCAGTTATTTTATTTCCATTTCAGGATTCTTCTGCTCCGACAACACCTGAGTTGTCACCGTCTGCTTCTCCAATGTCCAAGGAACGCAAGTTTCGGCTACCAACACCGCCGGACTCTCCAAAAGCTGAGATTCGGCCTCGCAGCTCAACTGTGGGAGCAATTCCAATGTCAACAGCTAGGGTGACAAAACAGAATTTCCCTCCAGCGAACCTTAACAAGGACAATAATTACACCCTCTACAAAGAGGACAACAGCAGGCGGCAGGCAGAAAATGCCACAAGTCCAATGAAGCACATGTGAGTATATTCCTTCTATTAGATGATATTATATTGGGTGGAGATGTGAGTATTGCAATTTCAAGCAAAGATTTTTTTTTTTTTTTTTTACGGAAAAGAAAAAGATAGAAAGTGAAAGATTTAAATGTTTAAGGGTTTTTTTCTTCAAAGAGCAGCATTTCTTGTCATCTCAAGACATAGAAACTTATCCAGATTTGTAAATTATAGTTCAGAGATATCAAACATCAGCTGTGGCAATGCTTAGACATACACATTCACATCAATTGTCCATTTTATAAAAAATATTACATTTTAATTTTGAAATATTCTGTAAAATATACATGTCACTAGCATACAATCAGAATAAAAGCCTGGCTAGATTTGTGGTTAGTACAGGTTTTAATCGGTCAAATCAATGCACCTTAAGGAATCTTTTAACTCAGTCAATGTAAAAGAAGCTTATAAATCCATACATTAAAGATATTACCAATTTCCCCTTCATATCATTCATACAAACTGAACCAAATGGAGGTAGTTCTTTTTTTCTTTGGCTAACTAGAAGAATCGTTAGCATGCTGGGCAAAATGCTTAGTGGCATTTCATCTGTCTTTATGTTCTGAGTTCAAATTCTGTCAAGATCCACTCTTCCTTTTATTCTTTTGGGGTCAATAAAATTAGTATCAGGTCAAGGACTAGGGGCGATGTAATCAACTAGCCCTCTCCCGCAAAAGTTTCAGGCCTTGTGCCTATTGTAGAAAGGATTATTATTATTATTGAGTGGGAGAGCAGTGCATACCATCAAAGTGACACTGGAGTACAAATATACGAAGCCCGAAATACCTATCATGACTGCCTGTCTGATAAGGGTACACCAGGCACATGCATCATAAACATATGTGCACGACATGGTGATCTCATATCAAGATAAACAACACATGATCTTGTAAGCAAGGCCCAGTTAGAATTTTCTCCAAGTTGAGAAGCCTATCCCACTCAAAAAGGTCCCTGAATAAAGCTTGTTTAAGGATGTTGAATGAAAGACCCATGTTTCCAGTGGTGAACTATTCAAACCCCAAAGAATTTCTCTTAACCCATGACTATGATGCCCCACAACTACTTCTTTTTCATGATCAGAGATGCACATATCATCAGCCATGAAGGGACATGTTCAACTGGTTATGGTCAAACAACTCATAAGCAAACCTGATATGTAGAATTTTTGTTGTAACTCATCTTCAACTTTGCCTTTCATCCTTTCGGGGTCGATAAATTGTGAAGCATTGGGGTCGATCTAATCAACTCGTCCCCTCCCCCAAAATTTCAGGCCTTGTGCCTTTTATTATTATTATTATTATTATAAGAACATTGTATTACACTTATATTTTACAATTCAAAACCTTCTGTCTTTCTTTCCTCTCTACAATCCTTCATAAATATCTTTATTTTTATGTTTTTTCTTATCTACTTATTCTCCCTTTCTTTCTTCCCTTGTGTTTTTCCTCTTTCTTTCCCTCTCTCTGTTTACATCAGTCATCACCACCACCACTACCATCACTATCATTACCACAACCACTATCACTATTTTTAAACCACTGCCTCCACCGCCAGTGTCATCAAACATCACCATCGCCATCACCACCACCAGCGTCCCCACCTCCACTATGACTAAAAACCATGCATTTGTTTACATTTCTACAACTTAAGATAACACTAATTATTACAAAAATGAAGACAGTGTGACGTGGTGGTGGTGGTGGTACAAGCAGTATTGATGATAGTGATGATAGTAAAGTTGGAGACGGTGGGGGGGGGAGCTTAAGCAGGTGGTTGAAGTTGGTGGCAGGAATGTGGTTGATGGTGGAACTAGTGTTTGGTGATGGCTGCAATGTTATGCAACAGTTAGTAGTCTGATGATGGTGGTCGGGAGAGGATTGTTTTAGGCTTGGTGATGGTAGCATGGAGGTCATTGCAATTTCAAAGAACAAGGAAGAGTAAGAAATATTATAGCTGATGGCTAAAACCAAACTATTTACCCACCACTAAAATTATTACATCATATATATATATATATATATGTATGTATATATATAGGCGCAGGAGTGGCTGTGTGGTAAGTTGCTTGCTTACCAACCACATGGTTCTGGGTTCAGTCCCACTACGTGGCACCTTGGGCAAGTGTCTTCTACTATAGCCTTGGGCCGACCAAAGCCTCGTGAGTGGATTTGGTAGACGGAAACTGAAAGAAGCGCGTCGTATATATGTATATAT
>NC_068987.1:21807645-21813186 GCF_001194135.2 Octopus bimaculoides | reverse complement strand
ATATATATATATATATATATGTTTGTGTGTCTGTGTCTGTCCTCCCCAACATTGCTTGACAACCGTTGCTGGTGTGTTTACGTCACCGTAACTTAGTGATTCGGCAAAAAGAGACCAATAGAATAAGTACTAGGCTTACAAAGAATAAGTCCTGGGGTCGATTTGCTCGACTAAAGGCGGTGCTCCAGCATGGCCACAGTCAAATATGACTGAAACGAATAAAAGAGTATATATATATATATATATATATATATATACTATTTATCTATCTGTATCTCCCCTTTCTCCCCCACATCCACCTTTCCTTGAGCCATGTCATCTCCTTATTAGGCAACGACTTTAATCTCTGTTATGTACTGTGTTGTCAAGGACATTCAGGGAGAGAGTGTATTGGTGATGTTCAGCCTCTTTAATGAATGCTTGTTGTTTTATCTGTTTAACTGCTCAAACAAGTAAACCCATTCAGACCAACTTGAGACTGTCTGGAATTATTATTGACATCACCAGTGATGTCTTTGTATTTTTGTTGTTGCTCGTACAGCCATCCAGCTGGGACTACTAACATAGGTACATTCCTACCTCATAACTATCTCTGCTAGTTGATTTGGTGGAAGATGCCAGTCTATATAAGCTGACATTTCAACACACTGTCCATTTTTACAGTCTTCTGTCTGTCTGGATCCATGCAGGTAGGATGTGATTTGAGAGAGATTTGACTGCTGTTTCTAGCATTTCAGTTCCTTGCAAGAAGAACTCTCTCACTGGCTTGTTACCTTCCTAGTTAATTAATTTGGACAGGGTTTTGGTCCCTCATCTGAAAAATTGATACTTCAGCCATTCTTAGTCTTGTCTGTCTGCATCCACAATAATAGGATGTGTTTTGAGAGAGATTTGGCTTGTATTTCTAGCACTTCAACTAATCACACAAGGAACTGTTTGACCAGCTTGGACCCTAAAATGACACTGATATTCCATCCATTCTTATGTCTGTTTAAAACAATGACAGTGGGATGTTATTTGAGAGAGATTTGGCTTCTATTTCTAGCATTTCAATCGACCTCAGAAGGAGCTCTCTCATTAACTTGTTACCTTGTTAATGAGTTAATTTGGCAGGGTTTAAGTTTCGCAACTGACATTTGGACATTTCATCCACTTAAATTGTATTGTAGCTGCCTGAAATTCTCAATATCCCTCTGTTGCTATCACAGAAATACAACTAGGCACAGGCATGGCTGTGTGGTTAAGAAGCTTGCTTCACAGCCATGGGGTTTCAAGTTCAGTCCCACTGCACAGTACCTTAGGGCAAGTGTCTTCTACTATAGCACCAAGATGACCAATGCCTTGGAAGTTAATTTGTTTGACCAAAATGTGTGGAATCCTTGTGTGTGTGTGTGTCCATTCTCTCCCCCACTCCCAGTGCTCGACAATACGTGTTGGTTTGTTTACATCAATGTAACATAACAGTTCAGCAAAAGAGAATGAGAAAATAGGTCCCATATTTAAAAAATGAGTACTAGAATCAATTTCTTCAACTAAACTCCCTCAGTGCAGTGTCCCAATATGGCCACAGTCCAATGAAACCAGTAAACAAATAGGTGCATCCCCCACAAACAACTATCTCAGTCAACCAATCAGCTATAGGTTTAACCCTTTCATTACCGTATTTCCAGTGGAATACACTGCCTATGTACAGGGTTCTATAAATAGCATTATACCTTCTCCTGCCCGGAAAAAGCAATGCCCATGTGAGTCCCTACATACAGAACCCCTGTATACAAAACTTAGCATTGGGCTCCTTGACACATGAGGGTTTCCTCAGTTTACTGATCACTGTGTCCATGAGCCCTTAAAAATGTCTGGATTTCCCCAAGTAACCACTGTCTGTACTCATGGGCCCCTAGACATATGAGGGTTTCCTTGGTCCCTTAGACATGTTTCTATGGGGTAACTACCCATTAGCTCCTACCCATTAACTCCTAGACATAACAGGGGTTTCCCAGGTAACTTATCACTGTACCCATGGGCCTATACATGCAAAATCCCTCCCCGTCTGGTAACTGAACATTTTACCTATGCCTTAAGAGAGCACTACCTGTATGTATAATTAATTTTGAAAATAATCAAGTATTAGCTAGGATTTAATAAATAATTAACTGGTATTTTAAGAGCAGGCTTGGATTAGCAGAGTCATTAAAGCATCAAAAAAAAAAATACCTTGCAGTATTTGTTCTGATTCGTTATGCTCTGAGTTCAAATTCTGCCAAGATCAACTTTGCCTTTTATCCTTTTGTGGTGGTTGATAAAATAGGATATCAGTCAAGTATAGGAGTTGATGTAATGAACTGTTCTCTTTACCCCTTAAATTTCTGGCCATATGCCTTTGTAAGACATTATCAGTAACTCAGTATTTGGAATCTAACTGAACAATGAGTTTTTATATAAAAATATGGTGGCAAGTTTTAATTTAAATATAAGCAATAGAAAATGGACAGTTTGGAGTCAAAAAATTAAAGACTTAAATTTTATTCTTTCTGTCATGAGACAGTATCCTGTCCCTGACAATGTGTCTCAGAATAACATTTCTTTAGTGTTGCTTAGGTTGAGGAGGTGCTTTGGTTAGCACCAGTCACTGCTGTATCTAGAGAAAAAACATCCAGCTATAAATGGCTCAGTCAGTGTAGTTGTAAAATAGGTCCCATGTACCATGAAACAATATACTTTTATCAGTCAACCAGCTTGGATTCATTGGCATAGTTCTGTTTATTTGACACTTATTTGCAGTTATTATTCTTGTTTTCCCCAAGTCAGCTTCCACTGAACAAGCTTATCATCAAAGGCATTCCAACCATGACCGTCCTGTGTTTTAGACGTATCTAGAACTATATTATTCTTGTGTCCTTATATTTTTCTTAAGATGGCAAGAAAATTTGACTCCTATTTCTAACAAATCAAGTGGTTACAAAGTCTCTCTCACTAGCTCATAATATCTTTCACTTGATTGGGTTGCTATATTAGACCACAGACTGAATGCTTCTACCATTCAGACTGTCTTGGGATTATCTGGGAATAACAACATCAAAGTATCTGTAGAAATAGCAACCAAATCTCCCTCACATCTGGGTAGCTACAGTTGAAGCACCCCCTGATCATTGCTTGTTTCAAACACTTTTGAACAGGGTCTAAATAACAACATTAAAGTCAACAAGAGAATTCCTATATAGTCATTCAACTTGCTAGAAATAACTACTAAATTTACATCAAACTGAACCCTACCGTCTTAAACAAGGAAGGATACATTAAATAAAGCAGCCTTAGATATTCATAGCTGGAATATTTTAGTCACAGCTTTGTTCAACCAATGTTGACCTTGGACTAAAGAACAACACAACTCTCAATGGCTTAGTCTACTTGGCAGTCAAATAGGTACCATACCAAGAGTTAGCAATTTATTGAGAGGGAAATAGTCACTGTGTGATCGATGAGGCTTCTATAATCTTCCAGTGTTAAGTTCATATTCTTCCATGAGTTTGGAGAGCTCAACATCAAAGTACTTCAATTCATCTTCCTTTGATGAAGTAAACACAATCTGTATTAATGTCATAATAAGCATAAAAACTGGAGGACATTATAGATCTGCATCTTGGAGTGGTTTCTTGAACTTGCCATCTTTTCTGTTGCTTCAATGTTTAGTTTTATAACTGGTTTAGTTACAATACTTTTCAATCTTTTGGTTGAACAATGGGTTTTTTTCAGTCTTCTGAATTGTTTTGCAACTTTTTGCATTAGCAACAATGCTTTTCAATTTTTTGCATTATCAGCAATTAAAATTTTTTTTTTATATATATTAGCAGTGTTTGTCGATCCTTTGGCTTAGCAATGATGTTTTCTTTCTTCTCCATGTTTTTGGGGTTAGCAACAATGGTTTTTTTTTGTGTTTTTTTCCTATTTTTATTTCCGGTCTATTGAATTAGCAACAATGCCCACCATCCCACCAATCTTTTGGGTTAGCAGCAATATTCTCTTCAATCCTCTTAGCTATAATTTTGTTTCCTCTTCTCCTCCAAACTTGTTATATTAACATTTTCAATCTCATAGATTTGCAGCTACATTTTACAAGTCTTTTAGATTAGCAACAATGTTTTTTTTTCAGTCATTTGGGTTAGCACCAGTGCTTTTCTATCCTTTGAGATTAAATAGCAATATTTTAATGCTTTTGGGGATTAGCATTTTTTTTTACTTTGTCAATGTTTTCAATAAGAAAGAATTTTGTCAATTTTTCTGATTAGAAACTTCAGCTGCTCCTTGGATTAACTATTTTGACTGTCAAACCTTTGATTTGCAAAATTGATTACCTGTAAATTAATGTAACAACCTTTGGTGTCTGCAAAAATGAGCTTTAATTTCCCCACTTTTCTGAATTAATAACCATTTGTATTACGGTATCTTGTAGATTAGCAGCTTTTATTCTGTTGCATTGACAACTTTTGTTACCTGTTAAACTGACATAAAATGTTGCCTAAGTTAAAGGTAATGTTTTGTGTTTTCTGTTAACCTAGCAATTTTTTTGCTGTTTGTTAACTGGAAACTTTTTGCTACTTGCTAACCTAGCAACATTTTGTAGGTTTGTTCACTTGCAACCTTTTTGTTACATGTTAGGCTGACATTTTTAATCCTAGTTAGTCAAGGAACTTTTTGATGCCTGTTGATCGGAGAACATTTTTGTTGCCAGTTAATTGAACAATATTTTTTTGTCTATTAATCCAGCAAATTTTTCCATTTGTGAACTTTCTCGATTTCTCTCTCCTTCCTCTTTCAACTTTATAAACATTTTCTATAACTCCCACACACAGTCATTCCTTATTCCCTCCTTTCTCTCATTTCATCTTTTTCTCTCTCTCTCTCTCTCTCTGTTATCTTTTAATAGATGTCATTATCTTTGTCTCTATCTAGCTATCTCTCTCACTTCTCACTCTATCTCTTTTTCATTCCCTGCTTTCCTCCTATATATAAACACCATGTCAGCTATGATTTCTCTATTTTCTCTAGGTTTCTCATCTCTGGCAGCAGTATGGCTCAGCTGTCCCCTGAGAGCGCTTCGTCTTCAGTTTGTTCATCCTTTGATGACCAAAGTTCCGTTATGGCAACACCGACACGCAGAGGATCCTGGCGACATGCCATTTTTAACCGAGTTGTCACACCAACCGACAGTACACGTCCTTGTAAGTAACTTATCAATTTGCTTATCTCCTTTCTACCCACATATAATAAAATCTCTCCCATGCTTCCCTTTGTTTGACATGGTGGCAGGTTGTTACCATATAGTCCCAATCAGCCTTAACTGAGCAGACTTATGATTAAAGATGTTTCTGCTATAGGCGCAGGAGTGGCTGTGTGGTAAGTAGCTTGCTTACCAACCACATGGTTCCGGGTTCATTCCCACTGCGTGGCACCTTGGGCAAGTGTCTTCTACTATAGCCTCGGGCCAACCAAAGCCTTGTGAGTAGATTTGGTAGGCGAAAATTGAAAGAAGCCTGTCGTATA
>NC_068987.1:21801049-21807574 GCF_001194135.2 Octopus bimaculoides | reverse complement strand
TGTGTATGTATGTATATGTTTGTGTGTCTGTGTTTGTCCCCCTCAACATTGCTTGACAAACAATGGTGGTGTGTTTACGTCCCTGTAACTTAGCAGTTCAGCAAAGAGACTGATAGAATAAGTACTAGGCTTCCAAAGAATAAGTCCTGGGGTCGATTTGCTCGACTAAAGGCGATGCTCCAGCATGGCCGCAGTCAAATGACTGAAACAAGTAAAAGAGTAAAAGAGAGAGAGAGACCATTCTGTATTTTATTCAAACCTTGGATATCTAGAACTACATTATCCAGTATTGTGTCTTTCCTTCATTAAGATGGCAGGGTTATAATCTGGAGATTTTGTGCCCATTTCTAGCAGATCATTCTACTACTACATAATCTTCCTCATTGGCTCATGATGAAAGCTATGTTTATAGAATAGTCAGGAGCAAATTAGGGGTCTGTACACAATTGCTTGACCAGCTAAATTTAGCAGAAACCTGCCTCAAACTATTCCTTATCATTTTCAAAAAGTGGTAGGAGGGGTATATTATGGTAGGATGTTAAGTGATGTTTTGCTTATGATTGTGATGATGGTGGTAGTAGTAGTAGTAGTAGTGGCTACTGTTATTTAGCTTTTAAACCACATAATAGCAATCTAATTATTCAAGGAATGGCTTACTTACTGGCTGTAGTAGATAGACTCTGTTATCTTGGTAACATAATTAGTACTGTAAGTGGGTTTGGTATTAGCTGTGTATCAAGGGTGTGAAAAAGGGGTGAGTAATGTTGTTATTATTATTATTATAACAAACGCACAAAAACTAAATTTCTGATTTATTTGTTTGTTTTTTTTAAATCAATTTATTAAAATTATCTCCCTTTCTCTTTGTGAGTCACTAACATGCAGGGAATACCTTTAGGCACTATCTTTTAATCCACTTAAAAGGAGGATTTCAATTCATTGAAATTTTTCTACATTTGTTATTTCCATAAGGCAATACTTCAACAATAAAAATATATAAACTGAGCTAAGAGCAGTTGCTGATGCCCCTTATAGCATGGAATAACATACATCCTTGATTTGTTTGAGTTATTGTCCTTAGCTCAATCTTTTAATTTTTTTTTTTCATACAGTTCAAGGATCAGCTTACTGGCTGTTGTTGATGAGTTCTATTACTTTCATATTGTATTTAATATTGTGTATGTGGAGCTAGTAGTAGTTTAGTAACTATGTCTAGTGATAGATTAGTGGCTATGGCTAGAAATATATTGACTATGGTGTAAACAGGGGGTTATGGATATCATTGACTGTGGTATAAATACAGGTCTAGGAGTATAACACGCATTCTCTCTTGATGACCCCATACACTTGCTGGCTTTCAATATGCTGAGCTTTTGACTGCTAGTGCTTGTATGTGCAAGTTGTTTGCAAAACATTGAAACTTGTGAAGTCACAGTGACTAGAGTGTGACTAGGAGGTTACACTTCATTATCCAATGTGTCCTTCAATCACAGTGTGCCTCAGAATACATTATCTAATATGTCCTTCAGCCATAGTGTATCTAGGACTACATTATCCAATATGAGATGGTTACTTATTGGTCCTACTAATCTCTTTCCCTCTCCTGTCTATTACAGATAGCTTAGATGAATCTCCATCACAAGAGGCAGTCAGTTGTCGACCAACAATGGATGCCCGAGCTCGCTGGAGGAAAGCCATACAAGAAACTCTGCTTTTAATTCGAATGAATAAAGAAAACCAAAACCTGCGAGGTGAGTACATCAACAAAAACATATTGGTTTTGGGGTCCTGTCCCTATAATGGTGCCTTTTGTCCATTAATCAGAATTTACTGACCTTCATTGACTGGTATACAACATTTTCTGACTGCATTCATCCGACCAATAAGGAACCCATACATTTGGTGCCTCACCCCACTCCCATATATCTCTCTACTCCCATTCCCATACAACTGTATTCCCACCTCATCCACACAGCTCACATCTATCTACTTTTCTCCCCTACACTTGTCTATCAATATCTCATCTCTTGTACAGAGATCTACTAACTGTTCCATACAGATGTCCACCAATATCTACTGGCCACTACTGTTATCCACAGGTTCCTATATTTTACTGTCAATCACTACTGTCTGTAAAATATATTGAGTTCTGAAGAAATCAATGAAACACTGGCAACCAACCTATTTATTACATTAGTTCAACCCATGTAACTATATGTCAAAACCCTCTATCATATATCATCAACAACACACAAGTACACAGTTACTATGAAATTAATGAACCTTCCCTTACAACTTAGTATTTTCTCTTTCATTTCATGCAAAACCCATATAAAAATAAGCCCCTAAATCCAATTCCACTAAGATCAACTTTGTCTTGCATCCTTTTGGGGTTGATAAAGAAGAAAGTACCAATATAGGGTAGTAGATTGGCAGAACTGTAAGAACATCAGACTAGATTCTTTGCAGTATTTGTTCTTACTCTTTGCATTCCAAGTTCAAATCCTGCCATTGTGTAATTGGGTGATTAGATTTAATCCATATCTCAGTTTAACACCACCCCCTTATAGCTTGGTGAAGGTGCATGCCTTAGTGGTTAGGATGTTGGATTTATGATCGTAAGCTTGTGGTTTGGATCCTGGGCCAGGCGATGCATTGTGTTCTTGAGCAAGACACTTCATTTCACATCAGTCCACTCAGCTGGTAAAAGTGATTAATCCTGTGATGGACTGGTGTCCCATCCAGGGAGGAATACATATTTGTCAGAGAAACTGGTCCTTTCTTGTTACTGAGTAATGTGGACTAACCAAACTTATAGCTTGGATGCCTTAAGTGGAATCCATTCTGTTGCTAGCATTTGGTTCAGGTCTCTGATTTGAAAATACCTTCCTCCTTGTCTCTCACCTGTCTCAGGGACCCTGTAAAGGGTCATGGGCACTGCTCTTATCTCCTGATAAGTCCAACTCAAACAAACCTATATCCAGGCAAGCCCCCAAATTCATACAAGACATGATCACATGCGTTTTCTCACTCAATGCCAATAATAAGTATGAATGATTATTGAGTATCTGTCTATCCTTAAGTACCCACAGCTAATTTGGATATGTCACAACTATGAAATACTCCAATGAAAATGTTCATAGAAGGATTAATGGGTACACTACAGATTTTTTGATAGTCTGTTTGGATTCGATCTTTATATGTCAGAGAAACTGGGAATTAGATCTCTATTCACTTCCTATTCATGTTTTTGTTTTTTTCCTGTAGATATTGACTAACAGATTTTCAAACTTGGCGTCAGCCAAATCAGTCTCACCACTCTAGAGAATGGCTTGCTGCAAAGACTGTAGGCACTGCCCCTTCCTCCTCTGATTAAATTATAACTTACAAAAAAAAAAAGATGAGTACCACAGAAACATCTTTTGGTGCTTGATGACTCCTAAGATAGTCACCGTTGAATATTCTTTGGCTTGAGTGACAGTATTGTTTAACTCCAAGTCAGTTCTGATTGAGTGGAATTATGATGGAAGGTTTTCTGGCCATGATCAACCTGTCTTTTCATTTTCAGATGCAGCATATCAGAACTATGTTATAATGTGTCTTTTTTTTAAAAGATAGTCAGGTGCAATTTGAAGTGGCTATTGTTGGTAGGTTAAGTGATTATGTACGGGCTCTCTGATTGGCTGGGGTGAAGTTATGCTAGGTGCCCCTAAAGGAATATAAGTCAAACCAGATATGTAAGCCAAGGGCAGAGTAATTTTGGTAATATCTTGCCAACACCAGCACCCACCACTTATCACAGTTATTACCAATGTCTAACTACTGATTTAATCCTCAAACAGCAGCATACATACACACACATACTTATATATGATAGTAAATAGATTAAATGATAAACAGATTAAATAACAAAATTAGCCTTCATCACAGCAAATTTAGTTAGTCTCTCTCTTTCTCTCTCTCTCTCTCTGTTATGTCTGTCTTTCTTTCACTCTTTCTCTTAAGCTTTTGTCTTTTCTCTCTCTGTCTCTCAATTCTAGATATGTAGACTAAACTAGCCAAGATGATTGAGTATTTGACTCCCAGTTCATGGGTTCTGAGTTCAAAATCTTCAATAGATATTTTTTTCCTACTTAATTCCACTTGCTCCAGTTCACCTTGCTCTCAGATCTCCCCACAAAAAATGCAATTATTGATTAGCATGTTCACCTGGAGAGGTTTGTCACTCATCTTAAGTCTGAAACTATTTGTTACAAAATACTTGCCCTTATAACCCATCTTTTGAGAACTGTGGAAGAAACATCTCTGCAGCCGCTAGACATGCTAAAATTAGCAGCTCAATCTTCCTCAAACATGCCTTAAAATAGCTTAGCCATTGTTGTTGTTGGCACTCCGTTGGTTATGACGAGGGTTCCAGTTGATCCGATCAATGGAACAGCCTGCTCATGAAATTAATGTGCAAGTGGCTGAGCATTCCACAGACATGTGTACCCTTAACGTAGTTCTCGGGGATATCCAGCGTGACACAGTGTGACAAGGCTGACCCTTTGAATCACAGGCACAACAGAAACAGGAAGTAAGAGAAAGCTGTGGTGGAAGAGTACAGCAGGGTTCGCCATCATCCCCTGCCGGAGCCTCGTGGAGATTTAGGTGTTTTCGCTCAATAAACACTCACAACGCCCGGTCTGGGAATCGAAACTGCAATCCTATGACCGCGAGTCCGCTGCCCTAACCAATGGGCCATTGCGCCTCCACAGCTTAGCCATTACACACAAGTGAATATAACATAGTAGATTTTACTATACTGTTGCTAATTGTTTTAAGGTGATTATTTAGATATGAACAGACATAGATCCCCTCTCAGTTTTCCCAACCTTGATCTAGTAAAGCATTAAGGATGTGAAAGCTAGAGGAATGAAAACGATGCACTAAGATTTGGCTGGTAATTATTTCCAGCTGAATAAGCTGGAGCAATGTGAAGTGCTGTGTTTTGTTCACAGACAAAATGCTTTTCCAGGAATTGAACACATGACCTTATGATGATGATCTCAATGCTCTAACTACTAGGCCAGATATGTGTCCAGAAGAGTTATCTCGACGCATGTATCTTTGAGCAAGTGGTTGAAAGAGAGATTACAAAGTAATAGGACTAACAAGTAACCATCTCTTGAGATGGTGTCACCTACAGTATAGAGACAGAGTGGGGAGGAAGAAGGCAAGAGAGGTTAGTATATCTGACAAGTGATCGTCCTACAGTTATCTAAAGTGGAAGAAAATGACATAGAGAGATTAGTAGGACTGCCAAATGACCATCTCTTGTAATTGAGTTATTTAACCCTTTTGTGTTCGCATTATTCTGCCAAAATTAATGGTTTTTCATCCACATTGTTTTGAACTAATCATACATTATCTTGTAGCTATGAGATTTTGATGAGGTAGCTGTTAATTTTTAAAACAATATTGTAGGGTTGGTGCGAGAGACCAGATCCTGCCAGTTTGAACATAAAACAGGCAGAATACTTTTGGCCGGTTTAAATGCTAAAGGGTTAAGGTAGAGAGGGATAGAGAGAGGTTAGTATATCCAGCAAGTGATTATCTCACTGTCATCTGTAAAGAGAGATAGAAAGTGGGGACTGATATCAATGGCTTTCACATGGTCATGGCTGGAATGTCCTTGATCAGAGGTCTATTCATTTATGCCTAACATAAATAACAACAATATTTACCACCACCACCACCACCATATTATCTATCTATTTATTGCTAAATTAACACCAGATTAACAGTAGTCATCTGAGAATTAAGGAGTACATTCATCACAAGGACCTGAGAGTGGATCCTGCTCAAAGCAATGTATAAGGGCCTCTATTATTATTATTTATTGACAGCAAGCCATAGCATATATAGATTCACATTGGGCCACTAGATCCTCAGGGCCCCTGGACAACTGCCCAGTGCACCCATGCTTTAAGACAGCATAGAGTACAGGTACCTGGTACACAAACTATACTGATAATCCTGCCTTCACCTTAACAACTTGATGAACAAACTTAGTTGATTTCCTTCAACCCTTTTATTATTGTATTTCTATTGAAATACATTTGTTTCAGTTAATTTTGAAAACGATGATGTATTTAGTAAAATAACTTTCATTATTAAGCTGATATTTGAAATTTTGAAGTAAACTTTTAATTTAGATGATTTAAAATGGAGGATTTGTATCATAGGCGCAGGAGTGGCTGTGTGGTAAGTAGCTTGCTTACCAACCACATGGTTCCGGGTTCAGTCCCACTGCATGGCACCTTGGGCAAGTGTCTTCTACTATAGCCTCGGGCCGACCAAAGCCTTGTGAGTGGATTTGGTAGACGGAAACTGAAAGAAGCCTGTCATATATATGTATATATATATATATATATGTGTTTGTGTGTCTGTGTTTGTCCCCCCAACATCGCTTGATAACCGATGCTGGTGTGTTTACGTCCCCGTAACTTAGCGGTTCGGCAAAAAGAGACCGATAGAATAAGT
>NC_068987.1:21799520-21800857 GCF_001194135.2 Octopus bimaculoides | reverse complement strand
AAAGAGAGAGTATAGAACCAAGGGTAGTTTCAAGTAGTTGGTATCAAAAGGTTCAGTGAGTTCTAAAAGATTTAATTCAATCTCTATGTCCATTCTTCTTAGATCTCATTAAGTTTTCAAAAATGGTTAATAGAAATTTAACATGTTAACCATTACAGCCTGTTATGGGAACTTACTGGTAAAGCCACATGTTTCATGTGGTCACACTGTATACTGTTTAATTACAAGGAAATTTAATTAATTATTATTCTTTTTTTTTTTTTGCATTTCTACAATATTTCATAATTAATCTTTAATATTTAGCTCTCGTGTTATTTAGATATCCTCAGAACCATGTCAGAAATACAGAATAAAATATTTTCTCAAATTACGAAAATGTATCACCAGTGATGCATATGTGGTGGTTAACGTGTTAATTAAAACCACCTATTATACTTAGTTGTGAAGGTATGTAGTATATTGGCTATGGTGCTCATAATAGTTAAGTTATGTGTTTGATTCCTGGACCAAGTGGTACATTACATCCTTGAGCAAGAAACTTCATTTAACATTGCTTCAATCCACTCAGCTAAAAACGAGTACTAGGAAGAGCAGTAATGGGTAGGATTGAGATTAGCTTTGCAAAGGACAGTTGTCCTTTTTAAGGTTTTGGTGGGTACCTGGGATTACTCTCAGTCACTTAAATACCACAGAAACCACAACAAGCTCCAGCCTAATGGGCTCTTAGCCTTGAGATAAATTTTTTAATTTAATATGCTTGGTTGACCTTAACCACTAAAAACAGACTATATAGTAGTGTGTTTGCTACTAACTTACACAACTATTATGTATATGTACTTCTTTGAACTGAGTATTAAGTAGGACACTAGATATCTTAAATGAATTGCTACTGTTATTGTTATGTTTATTATCATTATTTAAGGTGGTAAGCGACAAAATGCTTTGTGGCATTTATTCTGGCTCTATATATGCTGAGTGGAGGCACAATGGCCCAGTGATTAGGGCAGCGGACTCGCGGTCATAGGATCACAGTTTCAATTCTCAGACCGGGCGTTGTGAGTGTTTATTGAGCGAAAACACCTAAAGCTCCATGAGGCTCCGGCAGGGGATGGTGGCGAACCCTGCTGTACTCTTCCACCACAACTTTCTCTCACTCTTACTTCCTGTTTCTGTTGTGCCTGTAATTCAAAGGGTCAGCCTTGTCACACTGTGTCACGCTGAATATCCCCTGAGAACTACGTTAAGGGTACACGTGTCTGTGGAGTGCTCAGCCACTTGCATGTTAATTTCACAAGCAGGCTGTTCCGTTGATCGGATCAACTGGAACCCTTGACGTC
>NC_068987.1:21796052-21799033 GCF_001194135.2 Octopus bimaculoides | reverse complement strand
CATTAGCACACTTGGCAAAATGCTTAGCGGCATTTTGTCCATCTTTACATTCCGAGTTCAGATTCCACCGAGATCGACTTTGCTTTTCATCCTTTTGGGGGTCGATAAATTAAGTACCAATAGAACCCTGGGGTCGATGTAATTGACTAGACCCCCCTCCCCAAAAATTTCAAGCCTTGTGCCTTTAGTAGAAAGGATTATTATTATTATTATTATTATTATTATTATTATGATAGTGCCGCTGGACTGGCTCCTGTGCAGGTGACACGTAAAATACACCATTTCGAGCATGGCCATCGCCAGTACCCGCCTGACTGGCCCTCGTGCCGGTTGCACATAAAAGCATCCACTACACTCTCGGAGTGGTTGGCGTTAGGAAGGGCATCCAGCTGTAGAAACTCTGCCAAATCAGATTGGAGCCTGGTGTCGCCACCTGGTTCACCAGTCCTCAGTCAAATCGTCCAACCCATGCTAGCATGGAAAGCGGACGTTAAACGACGATGATGATGATGATTATCATTATTATTATTATTATTATGGTGGTGGTGCTGTGCTGGCAGAATCATTAGCATGCTGGACAAAATGCTTAACAGCATTTCTACCAGCTTCATGTTTCGAGTTCAAATTCCACTGAGATCAAACTCTGCATTCCATTCTTTGTACTTATTAGACTTGTATGGAGGTAGAACCTATTGGAATGTATTGTAGGTGTATATATTGTAAATATATACCTCTACATTATGAGGTTAATGGTCTGAAAACTGCGATATAATATTAAAATAGAACAAGGTTTTGCATTTTTACAAAGCAATAGTATTGCTGCTTATATTATATGTTGTATAACTGTTAAGATCGTTTTGCAACCATGTGGTTTCAGGTTCAGTCCTACTGTGCAGTATTTAGGGCAAGCATCTTCTATCATAGCTCTTTACTAAGCATGGAAAAACAAACATAAAAATGAAGCCAGATAAAATGATGTTAGCCCTTTTGTGATCATATGAATGTTGAAATATATATTGCTTTTGTTGCAATTAGTTTTGAAAATAATGAAGAATTAGCAAAATAATTTTGTCATTTCAAAGTTGGTGTTTAAAACTTAATTAACATGAAATTTTTATGGAAGACTTTAATTTAGATCACTTCAAAATATGAACTTTGTGTCTTAGAATTAGGCAGGTTTGTATCAATAAGGTTAATATCAAAGACATTAGCCAATATAGAGTTAATATGTGAGACAGAAAAGAGGAAAAACTGATCCACTGATGAAGCTAAAAGAATATATTTATTGTTTGGCGTGGAGGCGCAATGGCCCAGTGGTTAGGGCAGTGGACTCGCGGTCATAGAATCGCGGTTTCGATTCCCAGACTGGGCGTTGTGAGTGTTTATTGACCGAAAACACCTAAAGCTCCACGAGGCTCCGGCAGGGGATGGTGGCGAACCCTGCTGTACTCTTTCACCACAACTTTCTCTCACTCTTACTTCCTGTTTCTGTTGTGCCTGTCATTCAAAGGGTCAGCTTTGTCACACTGTGTCACACTGAATATCCCCTGAGAACTACGTTAAGGGTACACGTGTCTGTGGAGTGCTCAGCCACTTGCACGTTAATTTCATGAGCAGGCTGTTCCGTTGATCGGATCAACTGGAACCCTCGACATCGTAAGCGACGGAGTGCCAACAATAAACAAATATTTATTGTTTGACATTCTGTTAATGGCCAACATAGCAGTGGGTCCCATGTTGGTTCACAGTATGCAGTGAAAAATAACCCCATAATTCAAATTACAAATTAACTGCTAAGGTTTTAATGTAAATGATATTTACATTAAACATAAGTTCAGGTGTGGATGCTTGTGTGTTTCAGATATTTGCTTAGAAACTACATGATTCCAGGTTCAATCCTACTTTAGGGCATATTTGGCAAGCAAGTGTTTTCTGCTATAACATTGGGTGAAAGTAAACCAAGGCTATAGGAATGATAATTGGGTGATGGAAACTGTGTGGAAGCCCACTGAAGGGATTATTCCTATTTTTGGTTGGTAGACAAAATTTATTGCCCTTGCCTAGCACTTTAGGTGTCTTTACCAGGCTCCACTCTGTTGCAAGCATTTGGGTCAGGTTTTAATCTTTGGATAACTTCTTCCCTTCTTCCCATAAGGCTCACGAGCCCTGAAAAGGGTCATGTTTGCTATCCCTTCCTCTTCTAACTAAGCTATTAAAATAATACAAAACAAAACAAAAAAAAAAACAGCTTCAGATAAGACTGAAAAATAGGCTCCCTGGCATGATTTGAACTATGTATCTGTTACTTACCAGGTCACTGGATACACCTCAGCGTGATTACTATTCCATCTTATCAATGCTGGCTTTTGAACTTCTTTGTTGTTATTACCTGCAATTAACCTAGTTTTATATATACCGCATGTAGCCATGCTTGCTTGGTAAACACCTGCATGTAACACTAATATGTTGAACAAAAACTAACCTTGAAACTGAGGAAGAAACTTTTGCTGTCAACTATGGAGTTTCTTACATTATTGTTTAATCTGTTTAATGACAACCCAATGAGAGACCACTACATAGTTGCCTTCACAGCTAGAAATATCAGCTAAATCACTCTGAAATCATTCTCTGTCATTTTAAAGAAAAAAATGACAAAGTAAATGTAACCATGGACATATAGAAAGACAAGATGGCTTTAGTTTTTCTGGTTTCTGTGGTCATGCTGGGGCAATATTGTCTGGAGTATTTCAGCTGTAAACTTACAGTTCAGTCAGTTTGATGTTGGTGTCATCATTATCTGCTGTGGTATAGGGTCGTCCTGGATTGTAAAGAATAGATCATTTAAGTGTTCTTTGAAAATGTTGGTCATCCACTCTATGCGTACACCTAACATACTGATAATAGAAACTAACTATTAATGTCCCATTGAAAGTTTTCCTAGTTAAAAATGCCCAGTCCTGTAATGATTCAATTTATCTCGC
>NC_068987.1:21786527-21795934 GCF_001194135.2 Octopus bimaculoides | reverse complement strand
GCTGGACAGGACGCCAGTCCATCGCAGCGTTACTCAAGAAACAGGAAGAAAGAGTGAGAGAAAGTTGGGGGCGAAAAAGTACAACAGGGGGTCGCCACCACCCCCTGCTGGAGCCTCGTGGAGCTTAGGTGTTTCATTCAATAAACACACACAACGCCCGGTCTAGGAATCAAAACCGTGATCCTCCGACCGCGAGTCCGCTGCCCTAACCACTGGGTCATTGCGCCTCCACAGTGATTCAATTACAGAACGGAAATTAATTATAGATGAAGAGGTTATTGTTTCTCTCACTTACATTAGAGAATTCCTCAATTCCTTCAAAATGAATGTAAACAAGATTAATATGGTTCTTGGAGTATCATGTGTTTTGGAACTGGCTGACCAATGCAATTCTTTGTCATGTGGGAAATTACAGTGCTTAGAACCTGCTGTAGAAGATAAAAGGTAGAACTATTACCATGATACAGTGGCTTCCTTACTTATCAATTCTCTAGTGCCATATTAGAACATGTTGGTTGAAGCAGAACTAGATGGAATCAACTATTAACAAAAGTTGAACCAGTTGCTTTATTTTTGTTTTGTAGTAATTTATTCACATCTTGCGTGCAAATTCTACACTTTTTCCTCAAAACATTGGCTTGGATTAAACCGGTCTACTAATATACACTTTTGCATGAATCTGTTCTACTTTGGACTGGGTCTATCTTCTATTCCCACTTTCTGAAGATAGTACAGCCAATTTTATGCAATGATACATTACAGTGGCAGTGGTTAGGTTTGAATACACAAACTATGTGTTTATCCAAATCTCAGCACCATAACCATTTAGCTATACTGTCTCACAACCACCGAGCAAGAATCAAAATAACAGAGGTTGTGACATACTCAAACTGCCACATTT
Organism: Octopus bimaculoides; assembly: GCF_001194135.2. Taxonomy (NCBI): domain Eukaryota; kingdom Metazoa; phylum Mollusca; class Cephalopoda; order Octopoda; family Octopodidae; genus Octopus; species Octopus bimaculoides. The sequence continues at coordinate 21,795,033 of NC_068987.1, read as the reverse complement.
TACAAAACGGCCAACAACACACATGTAAGCCTAAATAAACCCCTAAACAACCCTCACCAAGCCTAAGTCATCCCACAACAATTCATGCAAGAATTAGAAGAAATACAGCTAACACAAACCCTTCAAGAGCCAACAAATAACCTAAAAGAAGGAAAATCCAAACTCGGCTATAAAAAAAATGCTAGACAGTGAACAGATATGAGTAACCAACAATCAGTTCACAAGTAACCCATAATTACACACAGTCAATGCAAATATCCCACAAGTGACTCAATTTATCATCAGTCAACCCACAATTATTTATCAACAATTTATCATCAGTCAACCCACAGGTAACTCACAACCAACCCATGAATAATCTACAAGCAATCCATAAATAATTTACAATCAATACATAAGTAATCCACAATCAATCCATTTTCGATCCCTCTCCCTAATATCCCACAATCAACCCACAGCTAACCAACAATCAACCCATACATAACTCATAATCAACCATCAAATAACCCACAGGCAACCTGCAGTTGGCCCACAGTGAACCAACAAATATTCCACAACCAACCCCACAAGTAACCCACATTCGACCCACAATCAACTCAAAAGTAACCCACAATTCACCAATAATTGACCCATAACCAACCCACAAATAACCCTCCATAAACCCATGACTCTCCCACAATCAATCCACGATTGACCCATGATTGACCCACAAATAGCCCACTTCCTAAACCCTCAAACTGTAGACGAACAACATACATTCCTTCTTCCTGTTTACCTTCTCCTTCTTCTTCTTCTTCTTCTGCGACTGCTGCTGTCGGTGCTGCTGTTGTTGTTGCCGTTGCTGCTGTTGTCACCCTTGTTGACCACAGGGTATTTCATCTTCTATGGCTCACGCTCTGTGGTGGTTTTCCGAGGTAAGGCTTGTCATCACTTCAGTACTGAAAACCCACACTGCTATTTAAAATCTTGCACCTTCGCTTCTCAGTAGTGGTTGCTATTGTTGTTGTTGTTGTTGTTGTTGTTGTTAATTGTAGTTCTACTTTTTTTATACTAAAGATAATTAGTAGATCTCTTTGTGTCGTAGTAATGTCAATAGTTGTTGTTATATTGTACTGCTATATTTAATACTCTGCAGTTTTTATTTGTTTTTAATTTTAATTTTTTTTTTTTTACTTAGCTTCTGCTTTTTGTAACCTTTTGACCTTCACCCCACTTCTATAATTGTAACCTCCACCACCACTCCCACCATTAGTATTACTACCACCACTTTTGTGAATGAGAGAGCATATTTAAAGAACAATATACTATAAATAATAATAATAATGATAAGGATAATGATTACTTCGTTAAACACTTCCTCACCCTTGCATATGCACACACACACACACATACACATGCACATCTATGTATACACTCTCTCTTACAGTTATGCATATATACACATATAACTATACATACAAACACACACACATATATATACAATTTTATTTTTTGATATTTTATTTGATGTTGTTATTTTTAATTCTTGTCAAATCTTTCTCCTGTTTCTTGTTTGAGTCCCCTTTTGCAGCTTCCATTTATACTCTCTCCACAACATCTTGGGCCCTTGCGGCTAAGCAAAGAAATTGTTGTTGATGTTGTTTTCCTTTTCATCAGTGTAAACCCTACATTTTGTGCATTGTATTTCTCCCTTTGATATTGCACTCACTGTCTTGGACCCGTGTGGCCAATAAAACAAATCATTATTATTATTCCGAGGTTGACTTAGCCTTTCATCCCTTCAGGGTTAATAAATTAAATACCAGTGGAAACACTGGGGTCAATGTAATTGATTAGTCCCTGCCCCCAAAATTTTAGGCCTTGTGCATTTAGTAGAAAGGATTATTATTATTATTATTATTATTATTATTATTATTATTATTATTATTATTATTATTATTATTATTATTATGCAAGGCAGCAAGCTGGCAGAATCATTAGGATGCTGGGCAAAATGCTTAGTGGTATTTCACCTGTCTTTACATTCTGAGTTCAAATTCTGCTGAGGTCCACTATGCCTTTCATCCTCTCAGGGTCGATAGAATAAGTACTAATTGAATACTGGGGTTGATGTAATTGACTATTCCCCTCCCCCAAATTTCAGGCCTTGTGCCTATAGTAGAAAGTATTATTTTTATTATTATGTACAGAGATGGATAAACCTGACGACTTTGTTTTGGGTTCAGTATCACTGCATGGTACCTTGAGCAGATGTTTTCTGCTTTAACCCCAAGCCAACCAAAGCATTCTAAGTGGATTTGGTAAATGGGAAATTGAAAGAAGCCCTTGTATATATCATCATTATTAATATTATCATGTAGTGTCCATGTTTCATGCTGGCATGAATTGGCTTGGATGCAATGGAATCTGGGCTTTTTAACCAAAAGACTTCATTTCACATCATTTTGCAATCACTTCAACATCTGATATGTGGCATGCTGCACCTGTGTAGGCAATATCAATTTGATAGAGAATGAGCTCATGTATTGCACAAATATTCGATCACAATAAACAAGTCAATTTGTGCAGGTTGTTTAGCTAGGAATTGCAGAACCCTCATTTGTTGTCTACAACAGGAAAATTTGCAATGTATGTGCATGGCCGTTGCCAGTACCGCCTGACTGGCCTTCGTGCCGGTGGCACGTAAAAGCACCCACTACACTCTCAGAGTGGTTGGCGTTAGGAAGGGCATCCAACTGTAGAAACTCTGCCAAATCAGATTGGAGCCTGGTGTAGCCATCTGGTTCACCAGTGCTCAGTCAAAATCGTCCAACCCATGCTAGCGTGGAAAGCGGACGTTAAACTATGATGATGATGATGATGATGATGATGTGTGTGTTTGTTTGATTTCAAATTTTCCTCACATTCACTGGTTTGTAAACAATGGCTTCTTGACAGTGTCATTTGCTTGTAGTCCATTGTGAAAGCATGCCCAGGCCTCATTCAACTGATGCTCTACGTTTTCAGTTTTCCACATAAAACATGTCCAGGGCATTTGTAGTTTGATAGACTGGGAGACTATTACCTTGCTACAAAACAAGTGAAAGTTGGTGACAGGAAGGACATCCTGCTATTAAAAAGAAAAGCGCTCCCTCAACATACTTTCGTTTGACTCATTCAAGCATGGAAACATATACATTAAAATGATGGTGATTAAGGTACAGTGGCAGAGTTATTAGACCAGGCCTGGCTAACTCGAATTACATTGCGGACCACTTTAATCACAGAAAGTTTTTTGAGGGCCGCATTTTGCTTTCTCATGCTATTATTACAATAATGAATGAATGATGGTTGATTCAACATGAAATATTATCATTGCAAAATCAGTGGTATCTTTCTTCCTTACTTCTCATCACAGTCTTTAATTTTTGATAAGATTTTTTAAATGTTTGTTTAACCCTTTCGTTACTGTATTTATTTTGAGATGTCCTGTGTTTCTTTCAATTACTTTAAATATAACAAAGAATTTAGTAAAATAACTTAGTTATCATTTAGTTAGTGTTAGGAACATAAATTGAGGCTAATGTTTGGTGAAAGATTTTAATTCAAAACTTATGAAAACAAGACATTTGTACTCAGAATCAGAGCCAGTTTCAGCCGGGTTGGTAACAAAAGGGTTAAATAAACCCATTTCAAGAAAGTATCAAGCAGGCTGCATGATAAAAGTCTGTGGACCTTAGGTTGGTCAGCCCTGTATTAGACCCACAGTTAGAATTATCTGTGGTATTAAATTGCTTTCCTTTAGATACCAAATTTGAATTCCACCAGATTTCAATTTACCATTTTTTCCTTCCAGGGTTGATAAAATAAGGTACCAGTCATATACTAAGATCATTATAATCAATTGCTCATTTTCTCTGCCCTTCCCCAAACTGTGTGATCCCTTGTATCTATGATAAAAGTTGGAAACAATTATAACTATAATTTAATTAAACATGCATGTATTTATATGTGCTTGTGTGCCTTAATATGTATGTTTATGTCATTATATACTTCTCTGTGTTTGTGTATGTTATCTGCATACCTCTATGTATTTATATGTATGCTCATGCATTTTTGTGTGTTTATGTATATTGTATATATGTGTGTATGTATATGTCTATTCATGCCTGTGTGCATTTGCCTCTGTTTATGTATACATTTGTCTATGTGTATACATCAGTTACTCTGGAATGTGTTATACACTCACATACACAGATAATTATTGTGCTCTAATCAATAATTGTTATTAAAACAGAAGTGAAAATAAATTATCAAAATTGAGAAAAATATCGGTAAAATTGATTATTTAGGATGGAAGAGGGGGTAGATATTAATAATAATAATAATAATAATAATAATAATAATAATAATAATAATAAGACAATGATAATAATAATGTTTTCTAATAATTGTTTTAGTTTGTGAGCTTCTTGTTTGTGTTATTTTTTGTAATTGTTCATGGAGGTGGTTGTGATGGTTGCTAGTAGCTTTTGATGTTGTTATTTAGCTTGATGTTAATCCTGATTAAGCAGATCTGTGATCAAAAAGATTCAGTCTAGGATCATCTAATCTTCTTTTAAGGGTTAATGTACACAGGACTACATTATCCTTAATATGCTATATCTCCTTCTCGTTTTTTAAGCAAGCAAAGATACTACCTTGACAGAAATTTGACTGCTATTTCTAGCAAATTGATTACCTATAGGCTCCCTATTTGGCTCAGTTTCATATTGTTCCTTGCTATTGTTTGTAGTCGTTGCTGCATTTTTTTTTTTTTTTTTTTGCCACAAGTGAGCCTTGAGCAAATAGACCATTGATCAATTACATCCCAGCAATGACCATCCTGTCATTTTTTTTTAATATTAGGAGCGACATAATTCAATATATGCTTCTGTTATTTAAAATGATTGCACCAACATAGCTAGAATGTGGGCTGCTGGGGGGGTAGTTTGCTACTCCCAGGCCCCCACAAAAAATACATATTGCCTACAGCAGACCCAAAACTGGTTCTGCCCCCATAAAAGCACCACCTGGGGCATGACTGTCCCTTCTGCCTCTCCCTCTAGCTATGCTAGTGAATGATTGGCTATAATCTGAGGGACATTTGGCTACTAGTGTTGTTTCTTGTCGTGTAACACTTTTAATACACCTCACTCCACCGTTGGTCCTTTGATACAAACTTCTTGTTATAAACTGATTTAAATTAAAACCTTCCATCAAAATTTCATATTAATTTATATTCCAAACATCAGTTTGGTAATTAGCTATTTCACTAAATTCTCCATTATTTTCAAAATTAATTGAAACGAAGATTATTTCAACAGACATGAAAGGGTAGTAGTAGTAACAATAATAATAATAATAGTAATAATTTTATTAGCCACAGGGGTATAGATGAGGAGACGTTACAAGAACAGACAACAATTTGTGTAGCTATTTACATAAAGGATGAGAAGAAAGAAATGAATAATAATAATTCATCAGTGTTAGGCCATTTTGTTCTGGCAGCCATATAATGATAACTGGGCCTGTGCTGGTCACCTGTAAGGCATCTGCCGAGTGAAAGCTCATCACCTGTAGTTCCATCCTCGTTTATACCATTACTCTCATGCAGAGGTATCACAATTACCAGTATTTTTATCAAGACACCGTATCCAGAAAAAAATAAGAAAAAAATTGCAAGAGTGTGGGCAATGAAGAGAGTAAATGTCATCCCTGAAGTTGTAGGGGAACTTGGAGCACTAACACGTTGGTTGGCACTCCGTCGGTTACGACGCCAAGGGTTCCAGTTGATCCGATCAACAGAACAGCCTGCTCGTGAAATTAACGTGCAAGTGGCTGAGCACTCCACAGACACGTGTACCCTTAACGTAGTTCTCGGGGATATTCAGCGTGACACAGTGTGACAAGGCTGACCCTTTGAATTACAGGCACAACAGAAACAGGAAGTAAGAGTGAGAGAAAGTTGTGGTGGAAGAGTACAGCAGGGTTCGCCACTATCCCCTGCCGGAGCCTCGTGGAGCTTTTAGGTGTTTTCGCTCAATAAACACTCACAATGCCCGGTCTGGGAATCGAAACCATGATCCTATGACCGCGAGTCCGCTGCCCTAAGCACTGGGCCATTGTGCCTCCACCCATATCAGGAGTAGTGTTGGTGAATTTCTGGAAGCATGGAATTTTTGAAGGATGCCATGTCCTGATAACTAACAATTGGCACAGATACTTTCTTCCATGCCTTGACAATTCTGAACCTGGGAAAATGTTTCTAAAAGTCATGGGTGTTGTGCTGGTTTTTTTGATTTTATAAGCATGTCTGCGTGTGGAAGAGGTATTGAATTCAAAAAGGTGTCCAAATTTGTAGATGGAAAGACAGTAGATAATCTTGTACGTTTCTACCAAGTCAGCTGCTAGACTTAGAAGTTTTAGTGTGTTGATGTCCAGAGAAGCAATACTGTTAATGGTGAAAGCCTGTATTCAGGTGTTGTGGTTATCAGGGGTTACTGTTGTTGATGTGGAGGAATTCATCACTAACTAAGCTGCTTCACCATAACAATTTCATTAAGTTCATTAATATATGATATCAAATCCTGTTCGGGTCAACTGACAATCAAAGCCAATCATTAACCTCAATCAAAGCTAATCATTAACCTCAATCAAACTTTTAAATGCCATCAGTCATTAACAAAAGGTAATTCATGGTGAACTAAACAAACATTGTTAATTATGCACCAAATGATTAATTAATTTGCTTTATATATATAATATGTTGTAAACCAACTTACACTACAGCCAATCTCCACAAATTGTTTTCACTAATATTAAATATTTGTTAAAGCCAGGTCTTTTCAATGTTCTCTTTCTTTGTCTGACTATATGTATGTTGCTACTGGGAAAGGCTGAAACAGCTAAGACTCTACTCCCTGGAGAGAAGGCGGGAGAGGTATACAGTAATATATATCTGGAAGATCCTGGAAGGAATTGTGCCAAATTTTGGCATTGAAAGCTACACCAATGCCAGAACAGGACGACACTGCATAGTGCCAAAGATCCCAGCAATGCTATCGCGCTTCAAGACCAGTTACTACAACAGTTTGGGTTTCAGGGACCCACAGCTTTTTAATATTCTCCCAAAGAGCCTGAGGAACCTGCACAAAGTAGATGTAGGGGTTTTTAAATCAAAGCTGGACCTCTTCCTGTCGAGGGTCCCAGATGAACCTACCTCACAGCAAGAGGTGCAAATGAGGGTAGCTGCATCAAACTCCATTCTTCACCAGGTGCCACATATTGGAGGAGGCTCTCAGTAATAACAGTGTAGCAAAACGGCAGTGCATCAGCATGGCCGCAGCTCTAAGCTGAAACTATAAAAAAAAAGAATATATGTGTGTGTGTGTAATTGTTTGCATATATGTATGTATATTTGTTTACACACACATATATGTTTGTGTATGTGTATATATATATATATATATGTGTGTGTGTGTGTGTGTATGCTTGTGTATATGTATGTGTGTGCATCAATGTCTACTGACAACAAATAATTAATATGAACACATACTGAAATATACATTCATTTGAGACTTTAATTATCCCTGTCTCAAGATATCATGCACTGGCATATCATTAACATTTATGTTGGAATAAGGCATAGTATTATTGCGCTGTGTGTGTGTTTATATATACACACTTGCACATGCACGCACACACACACACTGTCATCAGATTTAGTAGACAGAAACTGAAAGAAACCTGTTGTATGTGTGTATCTTTGTGTACCTTTGTCTAGACATCATGTGTTGGTTGTAAACAAGCATCCCCATCATACAAGCAAAGTTGTTCATTTACAGTCTTCTGAAAAAAATATGTCTAGCTATGGGAAAATATTCCCTTGTTTGGAAACTGCTAAGAGTCGGTGACTGGAAGGGCATCCAGCTGTAGGAAATCTGCCTCAACAAATTCTGTCCAACCCATACTAACATGGAAAAATAGACGTTAAATGAGGAATGAATGAAAATGAATACATATAATGCAAGATTTTAATATTTAGCTCCTTCTAAATGTATTAGAGTACTCTATAATGTTAATTCATTTGCATATATTTTCCGAAAAATGTAAGTATCTTCATATAGTGCATGTATTTTTAGCCTTTCTGTCTGTTTTGTTACATTTTGTTTCTTTCTTGAAAATCAATTAACATTATACTTAAACTGAAATAGATATGTATCATTATATGACCTTTCTCTCTCTCTCTCTCTTCCTTTACTGATGATTGTGTATGTAGTATATGAAACTTTGAGATGTCAATGTCTGCTGCCTCATACAGATATTTATTCTAATATTCTTACATCTAGATTTTTATTTCTAGTATATTTAGATGTTTAACTGTAAAACTGTTTTATTTATGTCTGCTTATAGCAAAATATCCATATACCTCTCTGTCTGTCTGCATATATATATATATATATATATATATATATATATATATATA
>NC_068987.1:21779900-21786204 GCF_001194135.2 Octopus bimaculoides | reverse complement strand
ATATATATATATATATATATATATATATATATATATAAGGCATCATCTTTGTAAATTGCGAAGTGTACGTCAGGAAAAGTCTTGCCCAACGTATCGAGTAGGAATAGTCCAATAAGATCACATATGCCTGCTCTATATAATATATATATATATACATATATATATATCTGCTACTCCATATCCATATCTACCTGTCCAGCTCTCTCTCTCTCTTCCTCCCTCTCTCCCTTCTTTTCCTTAATTGGCCATTAGACAGTAATTGAAAGTAATGATTTTAAAAAATGGTAAATTTTGTCTTTTCTGGCCAGGTTCTTTTTTTCTAATCTTGTAATATTTTGACTTATTTTCTTATGTTCTCTCAACAGAAAAATCATTTACTTTTACCATCAAATGAGCCAGTATTTGTGTGAGTGTATGTGTATGTGTGTTGTAGATACTGGTATGGCTGTGTGCTTAAGAAGTTCCCTTCCCAGCCATATGGTTTTAGGTTCAATCCTACTGTGCAAGTGTCTTTTACTATTCTCCCAAGCTAACCTTTGCCATTGTGAGTGAATTTGGAAGACAAAAATAATAATAATAATTGTATTAAACCCATGGTGTGTTTGTGTGTGTAATTTTGCATGAATGTTGAGATTTCTTTTGTCAACATCTGAGCTAAGTGGTAGTGTTGTTAACATTAAGGTTAGTTACTCTGAGATTTTGAAGACCTGTGAAATATATAAACTTGTTTGAAAAACAAAAGAAAAATATTGTTGAAAGTTGGTGACAGGAAGAGCATCCAACCATAAAATTTTTCCTTTAAAAAAAAGTCAATTCCTGTTCAAGCCATGCTAGCATGGGAAAACAGTAAATAAACAGAAAACCAGTATCACTATCACCATCATCACCATCATTATCATCACCATCATCACCATCATCATCATTTACCATCTGACTTCCATGCTGATATGGGTCAGACAGCTTTACAGGATGTAACAATCCAGAGGACAGCATTGAGCTCCAGTGCCTGCTTTGACAGGGTTTATTATATTTGGATACCCTTCCTAACACCAACCACTTTACAGAGTGTGCAGGATACTTTCTCTTTTTTTTTTTTCTTTTTTCTTTGTGACACTGAATATTTATTTATTTATTCAGTTACTGAACTACCTATTGATTTAATTAGCTTGTATGTGGCTGAGTATTCCACAGGCATGTGTACTCTTAATGTGATTCTCATGCAGAATTGGTATGACACAATGTCTGACAAGGCCGAAACTTTGAATTACAGGCTTCTATATAGTTTTCCATCTACCCAATTTCACACATAAGATAAGGGTTGACCCAAGGCTATCGAAAATAACATTTACCCAAGATGCCATATAGTGGGATTGAACCCGGAACCCCATGACTGCAAAGCAAACTTCTAAACCATTCAGCCATAATGCATCAAAATGTATATATATACATTTACTTTACGTGTGTGTGTGTGTATGTGTGTGCATATGAGAAAAACCATACAGAGAGATAATTATAAAATATAATCACTGGAATTTAGGGAGATTAGAGATGATCTGTATCAGCCTAAGTCAGCTTGTTAATAAATACAAGATTGAGATATACTAGTTTGTTAGGTGAGAGGAGATGAGATGTTTAATCTGTTACCTCAATTAATTAGATTCTGTGCCTGAACACACACACATACACACGCATGTATGGATGCACTTGAATGCGTACATTGTTTATTTTAGACAAATGAGAGAGGAGTGCTCAATCCATGTTGTAAAGAATGTTTGTTTGTTTTTTTTTATTGAAACTGACAATGAGAGTTTGTCTCACAGCTTGAGTTTCATGCCACTACAATCTTCAGGCATTCTTGCTTCTTGAAGTTTGCAGTGGCATGAAACTCAACTCACAACAGAAATTCTCTATTTCAGTTTCAATAATATAAAAAAATACACACATGCACATATTGATGTTATATTTTGGGTTCTTCTACACCCCTCATCATCATCATCATCGCTTAACATCCGCTTTCCATGCTAGCATGGGTTGGACGATTTGACTGAGGACTGGTGAACCGGATGGCTACACCAGGCTCCAATCTGATTTGGCAGAGTTTCTACAGCTGGATGCCCTTCCTAACGCCAACCACTCAGAGAGTGTAGTGGGTGCTTTTACGTGCCACTGGCACGAAGGCCAATCAGGAGGTACTGGCAACGGCCAATCTCGAAATGGTGTATTTTACGTGCCCTTGTAGAAGATAAATACCACTCAACTACACTGATGATACTGGCAAAGGTACCACATGAAATTGAGGTCCTATCAAAGCTAATTGGGATGGGGCAGAGGTATCTGGCATGACATGAAGAAACATATCTTGATCACAGCTATTTGAAGATTATTGTTATTATACTATTATTAAGGCGGCAAGCTTCACAGAATCATTAGCATGCCAAGCAAAATGCTTAGCTGCATTTTGTCTTTAAGTTCTGAGTTCAAATTCCACCGAGGTCGACTTTGCCTTTCATCCTTTTGTGGGGGTCAATAAAATAAGTACCAATTGAGTACTTAAAGTACCAGCAAAACACTAAGGTCAATGTAATCAATTAGTCTCCCCCCACCACCACCACCACCAAATTTCAGGCCTCGTGCCTATAGTAGAAAGGATTATTATTATCATTACTATTATTATTATTATTATTATTATTATTATTATTATTATTATTATTATTATCATTATTATTTACATTGTATGTAACCCCTGCACACTTTATGTTTGTCTTTGTATTGTCTCCCTCATCCTTCACCCTGGTGGCAAATAAAAGAAATCATTATTATTATTATTATCACTATTATTATTAACTAAGGAGGCAAGCCAGCAGAATCGTTAACACACAGGTGTATTTTGTTAAGCAGTGGGTTAATGTAATCAACTAGCCTCTCCCTGCCTCAAACTTCAAGCCTTGGGCCTGTAATAGAAAATACAGGTTGTCGTCAACTTACGACCTATCCGACTTACAACTGATTGACTTTATGATGATTGGTGCACCAGCTGCCAGCAGCAGTAATAAATAGTCCAGTTGAAATCTAATGGGTTTAATTTCTTAGAAATTAACCCACCTACAGATAATGTCAACTAACAAACACTTCCCCTAGGTTTGATTATCGATCGCCACTGTGGTTATCCCAAGTGTTGGATGACTATCCTGTCACAGACTCATCGAGGCAACCTTGTATTTGTTTATAAGACGACTGCTTGAGACTCTGAAATTTTTGATTAACGCCAGTTATAATACAGAATGCTGTGTGTGACTTTTACTTGAGAATGTACTTTAAGAATGTAAAAATATAAAACAAAGCTATGTAGGCCTATAGGCTGACTTACGACCACTCAGTCAGAACCAATTGTTGTCATAAGTCGATGACGATCTGTATTATTATTAAGATGTATTAAAGTATAAGCAGATATCATTAGCACACTGGACTAAATGCTTAGTATCATTTCAGCTGTCTTCACATTCTGATTTCAAATTCCACCAAGATCAACTTTGCCTTTCATCCTTTTGGAGTTAGTAAGTACCAACCGAGCACTGGGGTCAATGTAATTGACTTTCCCCTCCCTTCAAAAACTACTGGACCTGTGCCAAAATTTGAACCCATTGTTATCCTCATCATCATCATCATCATCATCATTTAATGTCCGCTTTCCATGCTAGCATGGGTTGGATGATTTGACTGAGGACTGGTGAAACCAGATGGCTACACCAGGCTCCAATCTGATTTGGCTGAGTTTCTACAGCTGGATGCTCTTCCTAACGCCAACCACTCCGAGAGTGTAGTGGGTGCTTTTACGTGCCACCTGCACAGGAGCCAGTCCAGTGGTACTAGCAATGATCTCGCTTGAATGTCTTTACACATGCCACCGGCACAAGTGCCAGGAAGGCGACGCTGGGCACAGGTGCCATCACGATATCGTTTTTGCTTGCCCAACAGGTCTTTGCAAGCCGAGTTTCATGTCCAATGTTATCATTATTATTATTATTATTATTATTATTATTAAGGCAGCAAGCTGGCAGAATTGTTAGCATGCTGGGCAAATTGCGTAGCAGTATTTTGCCTGTCGCTACATTCTGAGTTCAAATTCCACCAGGGTCAACTTTGACTTTCAACCTATCAGGCTCGATAAATTAAGTACCAGTTGAGTACTGAGATCAGTGTAATTGACTATCCCCCACCCCAGCCATAAATTTCAGGCCTTGTGCTTATAGTAGACAGGATTATTATTATTATTATTATAACATATACGATGGTTTGACTGTGTGGTTAAGAAGCTTGCTTTCCACCCTTGTGATCTGGGGTTCAGTCCCACTGTGCAGCACCTTAGGCAAGTGTCTTCTACTATAGCCAACCAAAGCCTTTTTAGTGAATTTAGTTGACGGAAACTCAAAGATGCCCCTTGTGTGTGTTTGTGTTGTTTATGTACTCCGTGATACTTTGACAACCGCTGTTCGTTTGTTTACAACCCCATAAATTAGCAGATCAGTAAAAGAGACCAATAGCAGATTTAAGAAAATAAGCACTGGTGTTGATTTCTTGGACAAAACTCTTTAAAGTAGTGCCCCAGTATGGCCAAAATCCAAGGAGTGAAACAAGTTGAAAGTAAAAGATAGGGAGTTGAATACATTGTCTTTCACAGAGTAAGGACCAGCAACCCTAACCCTCTGATATGTGAACAACTGAGCATTTAACCCTTTCAATACCAACCCGGCTGAAACCACCTCTGGCTCTGTAGTACAAATGTCTTATTTTCAAAAGTTCTGAATTAAAATCTTCTACCAAACCTTGGTCACAATTTGTGTTCCTAACGCTAAGTTAATGGTAACAAAGTTATTTTACTAAATTCTTTGTTATATTTAAAATTAATTGAAAGAAACACAGATCATCTCAACAGAAATATGGTAACAAAAGGGTTAAAGCCTGTTGTATCATTCTCTGAGACAGAATGTTAACTAGACCAAAGGTGTGGTAAGAAGCTTGCTTCCCAACCACATGGTTCCAAGTTCAGTCCCATTGCGTGAAACCTTGGGCAAGTGTCTTCCACTATAGCCTCAGGCTGACCAAAGCCTTGTGAGTGAATTTGGTAGAGGGAAACTGAAAGAAGCCTATCATGTGTGTGTGTCATATGTCTTTGTGTCTGTGTTTTCACCACTTGACAACTGGTGTTGGTGTGTTTACATCTCCGTAACTTAGCAGTTTGGCAAAAAGAGACCGATAGAATAAGTACTAGGCTTTAAAAAAATAAGTCCTGGAGTCGATTTGTTCAACTAAAATCCTTCAAGGCAATGCTCCAGCATGGCTGCAGTCAGCTGACTGAAACAAGTAAATGAATAAAAGAAAGCAATTCCCCCCCCTCCTTTCTCTGTTCTCTCCCTCCCTTCCTCTCCCTTATTTCTCTCTTTGTGTCCTTCTCATTCTCTTACTCTCTCTCATGGTCCTCTTTCTGTTTTACTGTCTCCCTCCTTTAATTTTGTCTCTCTCCTTTTCTTCCTCTTCCATCATTCTCTTTCTCTCTATGCATATCTGTTTCTTCGTCACCCTTTCTGTATTTCTATCTATCTATCTCTTTCCCTCTCTATCAATTGATCCTTTCTACCTTACCTCTCTTCCTTTCTTTCATTTCGTCTTGCCATTCATGCATAACTAATCAAGTTAAAAAGCACTTTCTCTTGGCTCATCCCGCCTACATATACAAGCAATAGTACACTAAAGCACACACACACACACATTCACAGTATTCTCTTCCTCTCTTCTTCCTTCTTTCTCCTCCTCCTCCCTCTCTCTCTTTATAATACTCCTTTACAATCTCTGACTTGTCAAACATTCCTTTGCCTCTCATTCACTAACCTTGAGTCTCTCTATTTCACATGCACACACACACACACACACACACACTTACGCACCCAACACACACCGTGGCAATGGTGCAGATGGTGGTAACAAAAGAAAAATGTTAATCCAGTTATGCCAAATGAAAATCCATTCAACCCATGCAAGCTAGGAAGTACTGTAGTAAAAGTAATGATGATGATGATCTGACTGTCTAATTACCTGTCTCACTGTCTAGTTAGCTATATCTCTCACTGTCTAATTATCCATCTTTCTCACTGTCTAATTATCTATCTATCTCTATCCAGTTAGTCCGTCTCATTGTCTCATCTATCATCTCACTATCTTATCTAGCGCTTTCTAATCTCTCTCTCCGCTTCTCTCTCTCTCTCTATATATATATATATATATCGATATATGTATGTATATATATATA
>NC_068987.1:21773038-21779418 GCF_001194135.2 Octopus bimaculoides | reverse complement strand
TATATATATATATATATATATATATATATGTGGATAGCGGTTTCGTGTCTCACTCTATAGAATAATATAGTATAGTTGTTAGTTAGAGATCACTCTATTCGAGTAGGTAGAAAGAGAAAAAGTGGAAGAACGCATTATGTCAACTCACTTTTCCGCCCATCCACCGAATTGTATTATTCTACTCCTCCAACGCCCGCTACCGCCCTGTAACAGTAATCTCGGTCGCCTCCTCCACGGCTCCTCCAATCATCGCCCTACACCTCCTACCCCTGCCACCGGCACATTCCCCGGTGACTATTGATGGCCGATCGTGGAGCCACATGTCAGGTGCTGTGTCCAGAGAAATTGCTATTCTCTACATGTATTCACCAGTTGACCTATGACTCTGACCTCCGACATGTGGTCACCGATGCCCAGAACTTCGCCTGGACTCTTTGCAATTTCACATGTATGCCGACGGTTCGTTTTAGCTAACGTTGTTGTTGTTGTTGTTGTGAGTTCGTGTTGTTATTATGTTTAGTCCTCCGCAGCCCAACTATAACCCATAGCCAAAAATATTCCAGAGTTGACCACCCGATTTGTCATTATATCATGAACTGTATTGTTTGGTGTATCCTTCATTACTGAAGATGCTTAGGTGTGATTTGAGAAAAACTAGGTTGTTATGTTTAGCAAAGTCGAGTGACTGCGTATAGGCGTCTTCGTTCGTAGTGGGTTCGCATTGTTGTTGCTACTGCTGCTGTTGTCGTTCTTTTGTGACTATTTGTTGTTGTCTTTGTTGTTGTTAAGTCCCGGTCAAGCAAACCTCTGATCAAACACATGATCTCTCTACAACCATAATCATTATTCAATGCGTCCTTCTTTTCTGAAAACGGTTAGATATGTTTTGAGGAAGAACTGATTGCTATTTCTAGCCTACCGAATGGCTGCATAAAGGTGCTCTCGTTTGCTGTTGTTGTGGTTGTAGTGGTAGCTGTATTTATTCGGGTGTGTCTGCAGCCCAATATACACACATCATGGAAACACGCACGTACATATATATATATATATATATATATAACACGCAATCACGCACACCTGCAATGGAAGCACTGGAATATATATGTAGGATGTATAAACACACACAATCGAAGCACGCACGTACATGCAAGTACACGTTCGTGCATTCCCCGTATATAAATACAAACACAAGCACTCTCATATAAAGATGTGTGTGTGTGTGTGTGTGTATACACAACTCAGACACCCATACGCACCTGAACAGACACACAAACACACACATATGCTGAAATGCATCTACTCAGCTTTACACACGTGAATACACGCCCACACGAATTCACACCTACGCTCTTTCGCTCCCGAGAAATCCCCAAATGCGCGCACGCACGCAGCACCAAATGACATCTGCACACCTATTAATTGTGTTGTGTGTTTGTGTGTCTATGTATATATATATATATATATATATATATATATATATGTGTGTGTGTGTGTGTGTGTGTGTGTGTCTGTGTATCAGTTATTCGGTCAGCAGAAGTTACAAAGTGAATCACGGGCCGAGAACTTCATTTATTGACACTTATAAAACGGGTGTGTGTGTATACTTGTGCGCAAATGTATGTTTTTATGTATATACACCTCCTAAAAGTTACAACCCTCTCGTGTATTCCTTGAAAAACAAACTCTGCTCGTGTATCGAGTACTCGTTTCTTCCGCTTTTACACGCACTTTCTCATACATGCTCGCGCGCGCGCGCATGGGAAACTTCGATATATATGTGTGTGTGTGTGTGCTTGTGTGTGTGATGAGTTTCTCTATTTAAATCGCCGTTGTATTGGGGAGGTCATGCTTACTACTATTTACCACTACAAACTACTACAACTGCTACTGTTTCCGTACGTGCTACTAAGTGTATTCTGATGATAATAATATTAGTTTCCCACCACCACCACCACCACTGGAAACAACCATGATCGATAAAATTATGATCAAAGGTATTTCACCCGTGTGCGTCTAGTCTTTTAACGTATATTATCCGTGTTTTCCGGAAATTTGACTGCTATTTCTAGCAACTCGAGCAACTCGCGTACATGTTGGGTTTGTTCTTTAAGTCTGAGCGCAATGTTGTTAGTGTTTACTTGACGCTACTACTATTGCCAACACCAATAACACTATCATCACCACTACTACTACTACTACTGCTGCTGCTGCTATTGAAGATGAAAGAAAATGCCCAGCAGAATCCATCGAAGTCTGCTGTCACCGCCACCACCACCATTTCCATCACTGGTCGATTGTCTGCGTGGGAGGAAGTGGAAGAGAAGACGGACTGTGTGGTGGTGGCGGTGGTGATGTTGTGTTGAAGAACAAGCGAACTGAGACAGCCTGTCTGTCTGTCTAATGTTACATTTGCAACGCGGTTGGGCGGCGTGACGCACTGTCAATCGGATTTGGGCAATGGGTGGGTTGTGGATAGATGTTTGGGTATACATCACCACCCCCCACGTCATTCTTTCCCTATCCCCCCCTGCGCATTGAGAGAAAGCTGGGTGGGGGGACACATGATGATGGCTTTGGATGTAGCGATAGTGTGTTGTGTCACAAAGATGAGACAGACGGCTGCTGCATTGTATTAGTGTGTCTTTATAGTTACTAACCAGGGTAGACGTTGACAGAATAAATATATGGGTAGATAGGTAACTCTGTATTTACTCAGTCACGAATGGATGGACCAGTAATTGAAGTGGTAGATAGGATTGATGGATAGATCAATGGATTTAATGTATTGATTCATAGATTGGATGGTCAGTTGATGAATGGAGGAAGTGGATGAGTGGGTTATTGGATAAAGGGGTGGATGGATATATAGATAGAGAGAAGGGGGATGGACATAATGGACAGGTAGCTGGACACAGGCAGGAAGGTTATACAGACTGGCAAATGGACATAGATAAAATGACATAGGCAAGTGGATGATCATAGTGACAGATAGATGGACACAGACATGTGGACATAGAGATGGATGGACTATAGATACGGTTGGATAAATGGACATACAAGTGGACATAGAGAGGATGGACATGTAAACAAATGGATGGATAAATTGATGGGCAAGCATACAGACAGCTAGATAGTTGTATGGATGGACATTTAGAGAAATGACTGGACAGATAGACTAAAAGCTGATGCACACATAGACAGAGAGACATAGAAAATATGGATGCAGGTACAGAGAGATGGGTCAGTGGATGGACTTATTGATGAATACATGGACAAACCAAGAGATAGAAAGACAGACAGTATGAATATATTGTTTAAAATATATATATATATAATAGAGAAGTAGATCATCAGTATGTTGATAAATGTATTTTGCAGTGTCTAGGGTGAGTCATTATGCAAATAGTAATAGTAACTCACACACACAGCAGTTCAATTCTGCTCCTTTATTGTTAGTCAGTTAAGTATCTGAAGGAAAGAAGGACTCCTTTCAGTCATGACTGACCATGGGATTGCACCTAGAAAGTTCCCCTCTGAGGCACAAGTCCAGGGAAGGTTGTTTATGGAAGACCAGCAGTCACCCATGCATACCAGCCTTCCCTCTCCAGATTGCTGATGTTATCCAAGGGAAAGGCAAAGGGGCCGATACAGCTTGGCACCAGTGACGTCGCAACTCATTTCTACAGCTGAGTGAACTGGAGCAATGTGAAATAAAGTGTCTTGCTCAAGAACACAACACACAGCCCAGTCTGGGAATCAAACTCACTACCTCATGATTGTAAGCCTGATATTCTAACCACTGAACTATGTTAAGTATCTAACCAATTAATTAATCGATCATTTGTTTAACCAACATGTTAAACAAGTGATTGATTAATTAGTTGGTTAGATATTTAATCAATTGACTGATGATAAAGATGTAGAATTGAACTTATGTGTGTGTTATTATTGGCATAACAACTTTCCCAAGACACTACAAAATACATTTATTAGCATTCTGCCAATCTACTTCTGTATAATACTTATAATAATTATTATTTGTGGATTTGGTGAATAGAAACTGAAAGAAACCAATATTGTACATGTGTGTGTGTGTGATTGTTTCTGTTTGTTTCCTGCCACTGCTTGATAACTGGAGTTGGTTTGTTTACATCCCCATAACCTAGCAGTTCACTAAAAATCACCGATAGAATAAATACTAGTCTTCAAAAAAAAAAAAAAAAGTACGGTAAATTTGTTTGACTAAACCTTTCGAGATGGTGTCCCAGCTTGGGCTCAGTCCAATGACTGAAACAAGTAATAGAAAAAGGTAAAGAATATATGTGTTGGTGTTCTTTATTTTAGAATGTTTAAAGATTCAATGAAATACAGAGGCAGCAGAAATAGCGCCTTTTATGCTGCAAACTGAATACTGGCTGAGAGTTGAAAATTGAATGATATTTACTTTAACCCTTTTGTTACCAACCCGGCTGAAACTGGCTCTGGCTCTGTAGTACAAATGTCTTGTTTTCATAAGTTTTGAATTAAAATCTTCCACCAAACCTTAGTCACAATTTATGTTCCTAACACTGGCTGAATGATAACTAAGTTATTTTACTAAATTCTTTGTTATATTTAAAGTAATTGAAAGAAACACAGAGCATCTCAATAGGAATATGGTAACAAAAGGGTTACACAAGATGGCATGTCACCTCACTATGAGTTAAGTGTTTGGGGTTGGTTAAATCTTAATTTTGAGCTGAGGTGGATAGGGTGATGTGGAGCAATTGTGTAACCATCACAATCAGCAGGTCTAACGTGAACTGACTTTTTCTTGTGGGGTGTACTGAAAGATGTTGTTTACATTGTTTACAGGCTCAAATTGAAAACAATTCCTGAATTAAAACGAGCAATTTCTGGTAAATTTTCTGAAATTAATGTAGAAATATGCCAAATGGTTTGTAAAAGTATTGCTGGTATGGTTCAGCAGTGTATTGAACACAAGGGGGAGCATTTTGAACATGTTAATTGGTTTGTTAATCACAACAGATCATGTTTTGATGAAACAATATTTTATAATCTGTTGTATCTGGGGAGAGTCATTTTCTTATTGTGCCTTAAAATTTAACACACTCACCAGTAAAATTTCCACTTTTTTTTTTTTTTTTTTTTTTTCCTAAAATTTTCGTTGCATCTTGCAACCTTATCAATAGTCTTGCAAACCAAATCCAAGAACGAAATATAATAAGCTTTGGCCGAGCTAGCAAGACGCTGAGAAACACCGTGTTCTGCTGTCTAAAAATCAAGATAGCTATCCGACAGCTCTACTTCATTATTAAAAAGGGACAGTCAAGACAATTGATAAGGTTGCAAAACGCAAAGAAAATTTTAGGAAAATAAATAGAAAAATAAGTGGAAATTTTACCGGTGAGTGTGTTAAATTTTAAGGCACAATAAGAAAATGACTCTCCCCAGACACAACAGAATATGCTTCAACACACGAAATCACATAAAAAATCTTGCAAACCAAATCCCAAAACGAAATATTTTATAAGTTTTCTTAAACTACTGTAATTTATTTTCATTCAGAAAAAGTTGATAAACAAAAAGGTGTTACTTTTGCTGCACCCTGTATTTGTAACCATATTTCAAGAAGATTCTTTTTTGCTTAGTTATTTTTATGTAGGTTTTTTTTTTTAATAATTCAGAACATCACCATCATTGTCAATGTCATCACATCCTTAACAACAATATAATAAAATGTAACTTTTAACTTTTCAGATTTTCATGTGAGAAGTCTTCCAACAGTTTGCTAAGAGAAGTTTCATTACCAATTATTAATTCATTAATAACTACTACCTCTACCACTACTACTGCTACTTTTTATTTATTTATTTTTTTTACCTTACAGCCAGACAAGATGAGATCCAACAGAAGAGACAGAATCTCGACTATGAGGAGATAACGCCATGCCTGAAAGAAGTGACCAAAGTCTGGGATTCGATGCTCAATAATTCTAACCGAAAGGAAACTCAGTTTGATAAGAAAATCCTGATTGATTGCATCAAACAAGGTTATTAAATAATCTCAACACTTCTTTCACTCTTTCTTTTGTTCTCTCTCTCTCTATATATATATATACACACACACATATATGTGTGTATGTGATAACGAAGTCAAAGCATCTATTTATATATATATATATATCATCATCATTTAACGTCCGCTTGAAAAGGATATACATATCCAAATTCCGAGATTGAACTTTGCTCGTACAAGGTTTTGAACTTATAATTCGCAAGGTCAGAAAAGAAGTTAACAATCTAACGGGCCAGCCATTTATAATTCTG
This sequence comes from Octopus bimaculoides, assembly GCF_001194135.2. NCBI lineage: Eukaryota > Metazoa > Mollusca > Cephalopoda > Octopoda > Octopodidae > Octopus > Octopus bimaculoides. Next base: position 21,773,089 of record NC_068987.1, on the reverse strand, counting down.
AATAATATTGGTTTCTTTAATTTAAAAAAAAAAAAATTTAAAAAAATAAAA
>NC_068987.1:21765557-21772777 GCF_001194135.2 Octopus bimaculoides | reverse complement strand
TATATATATGTGTGTGTGTGTGTATGTTTGTGTGTCTGTGTTTGTCCCCCCAACATTGCTTGACAACCGATGGTGGTGTGTTTACGTCCCCGTAACTTAGCGGTTCGGCGAAAGAGACCGATAGAATAAGTACTAGGCTTACAAAGAATAAGTCCTGGGGTCGATGTGCTCGACTAAAGGCGGTGCTCCAGCATGGCCGCAGTCAAATGACTGAAACAAGTAAAAGAGTAAAGAGTAAAAAAGAGTAATATTATATACTCAGCTCGTTGCATGTCAAAACTCTACATAAAAAAAAAAACTTGCATTGCCACAGCTAGAATGTTTTCAATTATAGATATGGATCAGGATTGACCTGGGGTCTAAACAACAACAACAGCTGGTATCACCATGTGTGTACTGAATTTTCTGTACACAATGAAAAGGATGAGATGCTCACAGCTCGAATGCTTTTGATCATAGATATGCTGAGGCCAGACAGCAGCAGGTATCATCTTGTGTGTAGGAATTTCCTGCCCATAATGAAAAAAATATGATGATCACATCTGGAATGATCATATGCTAGATTTCATTGGACCTTAATGTCCATCTCATTTGCCAGCATATGAGATGGACATTGAATGATGATAATGATGAGCAGGAAGTTTAGATCATAGAACCAAGGCCAGTCTCAGGCAAGTTGGTATCAAAAGGGTTAAAATGACCTGACAACTATAAAAACAGATATGACCGAAGAGAAACTAATGTATTGAATGTCCACTCATCTATTGAGTCTGGCTCCATAACTATGTAGTTGAATATATCTTTCACAAGTATTCAATGTTAGCAATCTAATAATAGGTGCAGGGTGGCTGTGTGGTAAGAAGCTTGTTTCCCAACCACACCTTGGGCAAGTGTCTTTTACTACAATACTGGGCCAACCAAAGTCTTGTGAGTGGATTAGGTAGACAGAAACTGAAAGAAGTCCATTGTATGGGATGAAGTGGTGAGAAAGGAACTTAGGATGTTGTGCCTCACTAAGGACCAGGAGATGTGAGGATTTACTGTACTTGATAACATGTGTCAAGTCAAATAAAATTGCTGTCTTCCCCACATAATAGCTTATCCTTTCATGAAAAGCACCCATGCTGGTGACACTTAAAAAACACCCAACACTGTTAAGTGGTTGGTGTTAGGAAGGGCATCCAGCTGTAGAAGCCATTCCACAACAGACAATTGGTGTCTGGACAGCTCCATGTTAAACCATCCAACCCATGCCTACATGAAAAGTGGCTGTTAAATAATGATGATGATGTGTGTTATTTACTGTCTCTTCTCACTATTCTTTTTTTCTTCTCTTTCTATTTTTAGGAAGGACCTTTCCAAAGCACCCTTATTTCCGAACGCAGCTGGGTCCAGGCCAACTGGCACTGTTTAATTTGTTAAAAGCCTACAGTTTAATTGACCAAGAAGTTGGTTACTGTCAAGGTCTCAGTTTCATTGCAGGAATGCTATTAATACATGTAAGTTCTTATATTCCTTGTAATTTCTCTTCTTTTCATTTCCTAATGCTGCTTCCTACATTAATGGAAGTTACGGTTTTTTAGGCGGGGATGAGTTTAAAATACAAACCTGTGGGCATTAATGATTGTATTTTTTACGACTAAAATATTAATCGGTTGTAATTGTGAAGTCAGAATATTGGGTGTGTGTGTGTATATATATATATATATATATATATATATATATATATATATATATATATATATATATATATATAGGGAGAATTCACGAAAAAAAAAAATGTATATATATATATATGCAGCGCAATGTTAAAAGCACTGCTGCTGGTGCCACATAAAAAGCACCCGGTACACTCTGTGGAGTGGTTGACATTAGCAAGGGTATCAAGCTGTAGAAACCATGCCAGAACAGACAATGGAGCCTGGTGTGACCCCTGGCCTTATCAGCTCCAGTCAAACCATCCAACACATAGCAGCATGGAAAACAAATGTTAAATGATGATCATATATATATATATATAATTAATACAATAATAGGATAAACTCTTATATAAGAATTTATCAAGTAGTTATTGTGAAAAAAATTCATAGGGAAGAATCTATCGTTTTTCCCTAAATCATATTTATCTATTTATTTTACTGGTAAAAATGTGTTTATTACGGTAGTTAGCGTGAGGTATTCTTGTATAGTTATGCCCTTATATATAAATATGGAAAACAAATGTTAAATGATGATTATATATATATATATATATATATATAATTGATTAAGTAACCAGAAGATGGATTTGGTATTAGTCTTTATTTTGTATGACGATCGTTTCAACACATCCTACCACTGTCCCTTATGGGTGGGATTCTGTGCATCATATTGTGTTGCATCCTATTTTGCAGTCTGGGTCACATCATGTACATCATCATCATTGTTTAACGTCCGCTTTCCATGCTAGCATGGGTTGGATGATTTGACTGAGGACTTGTGGACCAGGTGGCTACACCAGGCTCCAATCTGATTTGGCAGAGTTTCTACAGCTGGATGCCCTTCCTAACGCCAACCACTCCAAGAGTGTAGTGGGTGCTTTTACGTGCCACCGGCATGAAGGCCAGTCAGGAGGTACTGGCAATGGCCACGCTCAAAATGGTGTATTTTACGTGCTACCTGCACAGGAGCCAGTCCAGCGGCACTGGCAACGATCTCGCTCAATTGGTGCTATTTACGTGCCACCATACGTAAAGTGGTATCTTGCTAAAGATCTTGAGTTTGGGCAGTGATGTTGTTATTTGCCTGTCAAGTTAGGGAAGATCTTTACAAAGACACCACTTTATGCATGAATTACCTGATTTGGCCCAGACTGCAAAATAGATGCAACACAACATGATGCACAGAATCCCATCCATGTGGGACAGCAGCAAGATGGGTCAAAGTGATCGTCGTACAAAATAAAGACTAATACCAAATCCATTTCTGGTTACTTAGTTATTATTATTTCAACTAACACTGCGGAGTTCCTGAAGTAGATCCAACGGAAATATACTCTGACTGCAGATGAAACCAAGTAACCTAAACTGTGCCAGTGCTTTACTCAACACATTAATACACTAATCAGTATATAACCCATTAGTCCAAAATATTACACACACATATATATATATCAAATCTATAAAGAAATTTTCAGACAATTCTTCAGCTTCATGCCTTCTAATGATGTGTATACATTTAGTATAATACACAGATGATGATTTTAATTTGATGCTGTTTCAATTGTGCTCACAATGCTTCTGCAATACCATTTAGTGTTTTATTCACCATTTCCTATGTAAATTAAAGTATGAGTTTCATAGATGCAGGTGACAATTGAGGCACAGCATTGACAAGCCTTAGGAAAAGCTAAGCACATATGTAGTAATTGTGAATCACTGCAGTGACAATGTTCATCTCGCTTCGATATATATTATGTTTTTAATACTACAAGTCTATGAAGATATTTTATCTCAGGTAATTCAGCAGTATCTTGCCTTCAACTGGTGTGTATGCATTTAGCATGATACATAGATGGAGATATTTTAACACTTTATAATATTTACTGTTTCTATTTCTTATCAGATGGATGAAGAATCTGCTTTTCACATATTGAAATACCTCATGTTTAATATGGGACTACGAAACCAGTTCCGACCGAGCATGACAGCTCTGCAGGTAATTGTATACTTAGTCCTTTGTTCAGGTTTATTCTAGTCACCAGTCGGTACGTAAGCCTAGTGATTAGAGTATTGCGCTCACCATTGTGAGGCTGTGAGTTTGATTCCTAGAGACCAGGTGGTGCATTGTGTTCTTGAACAAATCACTTTGTATCACTTTGTTCTGCAATTACTTCAGCTCCCATCATGTGACACATCATGCATCTGTACAAACAATGTTGATTTGATGGAGTGAGTGAGCTGTTGTACAGCTCAAACACTTGATCACTATCAACAAGTTACCTTACAGATTGTTCAGCAAGAAATTGCAGAGCCCTCATCTGTCATCTACAACAGGAGAGTCCACCATTCCAATTACCAACAGTTTCCATTATCATCTAACTTTAATTCTTTGTCTTTTTCTTCTTCTTCTTCCTTTACTTCATCATCATCACAGCTATCTCTATCTTGTCATCAAATAGTACCATGTAGTGGTACTGCACCACTACCACCTCATTCCATAATGGTGACCATCTGCCAAAACTGCAACCTTGCAATTGTAAAGCATGGTGTTGTCTTGGGTCAAGTGTTGGTCCAGAATACCCATGGCACACGTATTGTCAGACATGCAACTATCATGCTGTCTACATATCTGTGTATATGTCATACCACCTCCAGGTACCTGAAAGTCACACTGCTCATTACAACATGCAATGATATTTTTTTTTTTTTGGTGCAATGATCATTCTCTTTCTTCCCGTCACTATGTACGTATGTTATGTTCCATTATGCATGTCCATTTGTATGTACAGGGGTGGACAAATTAATGAAAATACTTTGTTAAATGGAGGTTTTATTATTTAATACAGCATTGGTTCACTTTGGATATTAATCATATCTTTAGTACATCAAGGAATTGACTCGCACAGGTTCTGTACCAGTCATGTATTGTGGGATTGATTTTCTTCAGAAGTTCCCTCATCTCATATCTGTGGAGTTAGGCCTAACTTAGAAATTGTATCCCTTTCTCTATTTGGAATCTTTCTTTGCTATTTTTTGTTTTCTCTTGTTTTTGTTATTTTAATTTTACTCAATCTAAAACACTATTCTGTTGCACCTCCCACATCTGTAAATTCTTCTGGCTAATAAAATTATCATTAAAGAAAGCATTACTATTATTACTATTATTATTATTATTATTATTATTAAGGAAGCTAACTGGCAGAATCATTAGCATGTTGGGCAAAATGCTTAGTGGAATTTCGTTTGTCTTCACATTCTAAGTTCAAATTCTGCTGAGGTTGACTTTGCCGTTTATCCATTTGGGGTCAATAAAATAAGTACCAGTTGAACACTGGGGTCAATGTACCTTCAGTAGAAAGGACTACTACTACTATTATTATTATTGTTATTAAAGTGGTGAGCTGGCAGAATCATTAGCATCGTGGTATTTCATCAATCTTCATATTCTGAATTCAAATTCTGCTGTGATAGACTTTGCCTTTCATCCTTTCGGGATCAATAAAATAAGTACCAGTTGAACACTGGAGTTAATGTAATTAACTAGTCCCCTCCCGACAAATTTCAGGTCTTGAGCCAAAATTTGAAACCATTATTATTAGTAGTAAAGCAGTGAGCTGGCAGAATCGTTAGCATGCCGGCCAAAATGCTTACCAGTATTTTGCCCGTTGCTACGTTCTGAGTTCAAATTCCGCCAAGGTCGACTTTGCATTTCATCCTTTTGCAGTTGATAAATTAAGTATCAGTGAAACACTGGGCTCAATGTAATCGACTAGTCCCCCCCACCCCAAATTTCAGGCCTTGTGCTTTTAGTAGAAAGGATTATTATTATTAGTAGTAGTAGTAATATCAAGCAAGTTTAATGTTCTAGCTTTGTCTTAATTGGCTCAAATTTTGCTGTTTTTGTTTTTGCACCAAACAGATCAAGTTGTACCAACTGACACGTCTCATCCATGACAACCATAGAGACCTTTATGAACATTTTGAAGAACATGAGATTGTGCCGACCCTTTATGCTGCACCATGGTTCCTTACCATATTTGCTTCCCAATTTCCTTTGGGTTTTGTCTCCAGAGTCTTTGGTGAGTGTTCATTTCCGCAATTCTTCATGCAAAGATCTCATCATCATCATAAAATTATAATTATGCTTATTATCATCATCATTGTTAAAGAACATTCTGACAATGAAAACATAAAGATATAAACAATCCTCTCTCTCTCTCTCATTTACACATTCCATTTAAGTGTGTGTGTATATATGTGTGTGTAAGGGCACATAGGCCTAGTGGTTAGGGTGTTGCACTCATGATCACGAGATTGTGGTTTCAATTCCTAGACAGAGTGGTGCTTTGTGTTCTTGAGCAAAACATTTCATTCCACATTGCTCTGCAATCATTTCGACACCTGGAGCACGATACCTGTTCAGACAATGTTGATTTAATGGAGAGAGTGAGCTAATGTACAGCATGAATATTTGATCATTCTAAACGAAGAGAAAGTAAAAAATATCAACGCAGTTATGTTTGCTGAAATTGCTGAGCGGAGTGACAATTAATGTCATGAGAAGCTGCAAAAACTATGGAAAGAACACACAAAGCAGGGAGAAGAAAAATCCATAAAAATGTGGGAAAAACAACAAGAGTGGTTCACTATCTATGAAAATGCTATGGAGACAAATCCATTATGAAAACAAAACCACAACAACAAAAAAATATGAGGACATCGAAAACAAATACAGACACTAACCCTAGAGAAACCAGGTTGAGGTATCGAACCTCTAATTACTCAAGAACATACATGGAAATGACCTCCATCTCACCCCAAGTACAGACTAGAAACCCATACTCTACAATACATAACACTGCAAATAGCCAACACTTTAAATATAGACGACAACCATCAACCCATAAGTTCAAACACCATAGATGGAAAAAAGACATGAAAGACAAATAACATATAGACAACCGCCAACCCGTAATAACATGGATGAATACATGAGAAGAAAGACAAATAAAATACAGACAGCACAGGTACTATAATAGGAATAATAATCATCATGATAACTCAAGCAACCCACAATTTACGAATAAAAAATCCCATATATCCTGAATGGCGAAAAGAGCATGGAAGATGGGAAGAAAACAAAACTTATAACCAACGGAATTCGTATAAAAGACATGAACCATCCTCCCGCCTACATGGAAACCAGAGACATGGTAACACAATGTTCTCCCCTAAACAAAACCCCCCAAAAACATGTTTTATATAAATGAACAAGCTGTTTGTCCATTCACAAAATTTTATTTGACAAGTTCATTAAAGGAATGAAAACACTAATAATAATGAAGAAATAAAAAGACTTTTTTTCTCAGTAAATATATATATATATATATATATAAATGTGCTGTGCGTGAGAAGACCCGGCAAGCCAAGTAAGATCGTTGCCAGTGCCCCTGGACTGGCTCTTGTGCGGGTGGCACATGAGATGCACCATTTTGAGCGTGGCCGTTGCCAGTACCGCCT
>NC_068987.1:21763587-21765303 GCF_001194135.2 Octopus bimaculoides | reverse complement strand
ACTCTCTGAGTGGTTGGCGTTAGGAAGGGCATCCAGCTGTAGAAACTCTGCCAAATTAGATTGGAGCCTGGTGTTGCCCTCCGGTTTCACCAGTCCTCAGTCAAATCGTCCAACCCATGCTAGCATGGAAAGCGGACGTTAAACGATGATGATGATGATGATATATATATATATATATATATATATATATATATGTGTGTAGTTGACATCATATGAATTTAGAAACATCGAGAGAACATGAAGTATTTTATCTTTGGAATGGTGAAACTCAAGGAGAGGTATAAATAATAACATGTAAATATTGGATCAAAAAAGTTAAGGGCTCCCTGTAGGACTTGAACCCACATCTCCTGTAAACATGACTGATGTTCTACCCTTGGAATAAAGCAATCCTTCAAATTTCTCTATCTGTTTTAGAAACTTTATTCTTCTCAGTGAGAATTGTATGTTGTTCAGACAAAATTATTTGAGGCAAGTCTTTTACAGTTGGACATCCTTCCTGTTGCCAACCATCACCTGTTTCCAAACTGGATGATATTTCGCTGAGGCCGGACATGATTTTGCAGAAGACTGATAATGAATGAGACTGCTTGTATGACAGTGACATACATTTGCATATATCATGTGAAGACAAGGGGTTATAACACAAACACACACACACACACATTCTCTCTCCCTCTGAATGTGTTTCATTCAGTTTACATTGTGCAATCAGACATGCAGTGAATTATTGGCTACACAGAACTCTGTTGGTCAGTTTTGTGATCAGGTCTTCCCACTTTTTCTACATATTCTGTCTTAAATAATAATAACAGTTTTGATATAAATAGCTTATATATTTTATGCAATTAAGATGACTCTTCACTGTCTCATGTACAATGTTTTACTGAAATAATTGTTGCATGTATGCAAATGCAAATATGGAAATTTAGACAAATTAGTGTGGTCTTTCTCATGTTAACGTGCAACATACCAACCTCCTTAACATTGTGTTCTACTAATGACAAATTAATTACTAAGACACATAACAATGAGGATTTCATAAACCTGTATTATATTTTTTCTATTTTATTTCCAGACCTGATCTTTCTGCAAGGTATTGATTCCATATTCAAAGTAGCCCTCATTCTTCTTGGAGACCACAAGCAACTAATCATGCACTGCGAGTCATTTGAGAGCATTGTAGAATTCCTGAAGACCACCTTGCCAAGTATGGGTCTTGTGCAGATGGAGAGAATCATAAATCAGGTGAGATTGTCACATATATATATATATATATGTGTGTGTGTGTGTGTGTGTGTGTATATTCTCTGATGTTGTGCTCTCTCTCTCTCCCCTTCTTACTTTCTCTATTTTAGCATTATCTCCTCTCTCATTCTCATGTGTGTGTATATATATATAAATTTAACTCACAATATATGGATTCGGGTTATCTGATAGTACTCATAACATAATGAAAGCTCTTTAACGTATCATTCTACAAAACATAGAGGATATATAGTACAATACAAGAGAAAATGATAAGGCATTTATGAAGTTATAAATGACAAAAATTTATCTAACAAATAAAAATTCAAATATCACAACAAATTGTTTTGAAACTTAAAGCATGTAAAGATAATTTATTTTATTACATTTAATAATAAATAAATTACTTAATTACTACATTGTTTTAAATGATTTCTTTGTATTAATGCCGGCATGTAAGTAATTTTT
>NC_068987.1:21760117-21763577 GCF_001194135.2 Octopus bimaculoides | reverse complement strand
TAATTCACAAAAAATTAATTTGAGAAGACATGTCAAGCTAAGGGAAATCGTAGTTATGAACAGTGTTGGTGATGTGAAAGGCACCCATGCTGGTGACACATTAGAGACATCCAGTACACTTTGTGGAGCGGTTGACATTAGGAAGGGCCTCCAGACGTAGAAACATGGCCAAAACAGACTGGTGCCTGGTGCAGCTCTCTTGCTTACCAGCTCCACTCAAACCATCTTACCCATGCCAGCATGGAAAATGGACACTAAATGATGATGATGAATTAGTGCAAACTGAATTAATTTGTTAGTGTTTGTCATTTCATTTCAGAAATGTTTCTTTCTTTCTGTCTTTTAGGCATTTGAAGTGGATTACAGCAAACAACTCCATGCTTACGTAGTTGAATACCAGGTGTTACAAGAAGAAATGGTCTACACTTCAACGAAAGAGCGCCACAGTGGCAACAGCATAATCCATCGTCTAGAAGGTGCAAATCGTTCTTTGAAAGAACAAAACAGGGAGTTGATGGACAAGCTTCAGAATGCACTCAGTCAACAACGTAGCCTTGAAAGTGCCATCAACAACTTCCAGACCAACGAGACACGACTGCGTTCTAAGCTGCAGGCCCTTGAACTAGAGCGAGCAGCTCTTTTGGATCGTGTGGCTACTCTAGAGAAAGAGAGTTCAAATTTTCAGGCTCAACATTCCTTGCTTTCGGACACTCAATCTGCCAGCAGTCTAACATCTTCAGCTGTAGAATCCACAAATTTACCAGTTTCTGATGCTGAGAAAACGTAGTCTATTTTGTTGTAGTAGTAGCTATATTTGTTATTGTTGTTTGTTTAAACTTTTACATCATGTTGTTGTTATTGTTGTTGCTGTTTAAAAATTGATGAATGCAGTTTTTTTTTTTGTTTTTTTTTTTACTGCTTATCTGGAAAAATGCATACATCCAATCTAGCTCATGCATATATAATATACATCTACTAAAATATACCTCTGAGATGCATACATGTGCAAGTACACACACACACACACACACACACACATGCATACATTCATACAGACACACACACAAAAAAACAAGAAACAAATACACATACACAAAATTACATTTCTGCTGTGACTATTTCGAAATTATTTTAGCCAAAACTTAGAATTTACCAATATTTTAAAACAGAACAAAAAAATGGCAGAGTGGTATCAGACCAAATGCCTTGCAGCATTTAGCTACATCTCTTTGTATTGTGAGTTCAATTCCTGTTGGGATCAACTTTGCCTTTTATCCTTTTGAGGTTGATAAAATAAAGTACCAGTTAAATACTGGGATTGATTTAGTTGACTGTACCCTTTCCCCACAACACTTTAGGCTTTGTGCCTATATTAAAAAGTTCATAACTAAAGCAAAAGAACTATTTTAAAAACCTCTTCTTTTTCCTCTTCTTTCTCATCTTTTTACTCTTTTTCTTCTTCTAATGTGTTTTTTACTCTCTTTCTCTCGCTCTCTCCCTTTGGAAATTCTGTGAAGCTGCTGTATAATGTTCATGTGGCTGCTGCTGGTGTAGGTTGTGTTGTCTGTATGTGTACATATTCGTAAATGCATGACTATGTAACCTTTCATATTAAATTTCAACATGTATATGTCTATACATGTGTGTGTACATTGGTATATATGTTCAAGTATATATGTTTGCATATAGGTATGTATGTATGTGTGTGTGTGTATGTATAATGCAAATGCATGTATTTGATTGTAGATGTGTATATAAGTTTGTGAATGTGGGTGAGTGGCTATATTTATGTATGTATTCATATGCGTGTATAATTCATATATAGATTTCTATTTCTTAATTCTTCTTTCGTTCTCACAATTTTTCACCATTTTCGTAAAATGCATGATCAGTTGTATCTGGTCTGTAGACTTTGGACTCCATAGAATAAGCTGAGATATATATATATATAGGAAGTAGTTGTCTCAGTCAGTATTTACTGGTGCTTAATGTGTGCATACAGTTCATGGTAATAATAATGTACAGTAATTAAAAAAATGCACATTCAATTTCTCCCAAATGTGGAATGTAAGCGTGTACAAACATATATATATATATATATATATAAAAGAAACTTCTGAATCAGCACTAATTGAGCCTCAAAATGGAAAATGTGTGTATATGTTATATATGTTTGTGTATGTTTATATACATGTGCCTACATGTTTGTGTGTGTAGATAATTAGTGTTTGTGTATGTATGTATATATATATATATATATATATATATAATACACGTATATATTATACACTATACACAAACAACAATATAAATCTCTCAAATTGCACTAACTAATCCTTGATATATGAACTGTATGCACACACTCTTTGACAGGTATAAGTAACTTCTTAAATGTGAAATGTGTATTGAACCGTAAGCACACATTCTATGAAATGTGTCATAATTGATTTCTTAAATGTGGAATTTATGCAAGTGTGTGAACTGCGTAAAATGCATGCACACATTTTATGATAAGTATAAGTGGTTTCTTAAATCTGAAATGAAAGCATTTGTATGAACGGTGTAAAATGTATGCACACACTCTATGACAGGTATAATATAACTGATTTCTTGGATGTGAAATGTTTGCATGTGTATGAACTGTGTAAGAAGTATGCATATATGACAAAAGGGAAGATGGAACCATTTGAATCAGCACTAACTAATTTATGCATATTTTTTACAAAATCAGAGAATCCAACATTTTGCAGACTAGCAAGAAATTCTTGAACCAAATTATTCTATGCAGAAAACTTGAAACTGTTGGCAATGGATTGCATCAATCTACACATGCATGTGTGTATGTGGCTATATGTATATATATATATATATATATATATATATATATGTGTGTGTGTGTATGCGCATATGTGTATGTATATTTGAGTTCATATATATATGAATACGTGTGTATACATGTATATAAATACACGTGCATACATGTGTGTGTATACACATAAACACACACACACACATAAATACGTGTATATATATTAATGTTTGCTTTCATGTCAAGTCATAACAAAAACAATTTTACATTAAACCGAAGAATTACTTTGACAAGAATAGTATTGACTGTGGCTTTAAAGTTTGGGCCTGCTTAACCTTCATTAGCAGTCCAATGAGGGCTAAGCAGGCTGAATATTTGAAGTCACTCCTCAATATTATTCATGTTAAAGAATAATAAATGCGTGTGTGTGTGTGTGTATATATATATATATATAGGCACGGGAGTGGCTGTGTGGTAAGTAACTTGCTTACCAACCACATGGTTCTGGGTTCAGTCCCACTGCGTGGCACCTTGGGCAAGTGTCTTCTACTATAGCCTCGGGCCAACCAAAGCCTTGTGAGTGGATTTGGTAGACGGAAACTGAAAGAAGCCCGTCGTATATATGTATGTGCGTATATATATGTTTGTGTG
>NC_068987.1:21759122-21760008 GCF_001194135.2 Octopus bimaculoides | reverse complement strand
TGACAACTGATGCTGGTGTGTTTACGTCCCCGTAACTTAGCGGTTCGGCAAAAAGAGACCGATAGAATAAGTACTAGGCTTACAAAGAATAAGTTCTGGGGTCGATTTGCTCGACTAAAGGCGGTGCTCCAGCATGGCCGCAGTCAAATGACTGAAACAAGTAAAAGAGTATATATATATCATCATCATTGTTTAACGTCCGCGTTCCATGCTAGCATGGGTTGGACGATTTGACTGAGGACTGGCGAACCAGATGGCTACACCAGGCTCTAATCTAATTTGGCAGAGTTTCTACAGCTGGATGCCCTTCCTAACACCAACCACTCCATATATACATATATATAGTTGAAATTTAGAGAAAGACAAAGGTGTATGAACAAAAAATATATATGTATGTGCGTATATATATGTTTGTGTGTGTATACATATATATATATATATATATATCAGCTGATGCAGTATCCTCTTAGTCTCAAATTACCCCTTGGCCTGCAGCTGGTTTCTAAGACAGGTCAGAGAGTCAGGGAAAACTCCAAGATAAATGCCCACTTGATCAGCTAAAATAAATTATGCCCTACCAAAGTGAAGAATACTTCTCCTGTTAACAAAACATACCCGCACTCACACCTCAGAAGTAAAACTTTTTTTCTTTTTTTTTTTGAAAGATATCTAGAAACAGTAATTCATTTGATGCATTTAAATACTTAGTCTAATATTTAGTAGATATGCCTTGTGCAGTTTCTAATGAATTAATCCATTTGGATATTGTACTAATGAATAGTGCTCGCACAAATAAATCTGTAATGAGGGGTGTCTATTTACTTTTGAGGTGTCAGTTTCATGTGTGTGTGTATATATATATATATATATATATATATATATATAT
>NC_068987.1:21757412-21758409 GCF_001194135.2 Octopus bimaculoides | reverse complement strand
TTTTTTTTTTTTTTTTTTGCCACATGCAGTTCCAATTTTTTTTTTTTTTTTTTTTAAATTTTATTTCGTTTGTCTGATGAACATTCATACCATTTATATGGTTTCATTTACCAGTGAAAATATAAACAATAAAAATTAAATTTCCTCCTTTCCCCAACACCAGCCACCACCATTTATTGTTAATAATAATGGAGTCAAAATTGACTCCATGAATCTACATATACATAATTTACATTTTAATTAATTAATTGACATCATTCTCATTTTGTTATTGTTATTAAAGGCAATAATATAATATATGTGTGACTTATTTTTTTTTAAAGAAAAATTTCATATTTTCTTTTTTGTTTCTTATTTCTATCTTTTACTTGTCATTTGACTACAGCCATGCTGGGGCACTGCCTTGATGGGTTTTAGTTGAACAACTAAAGCCCAGGACTTATTTTTTAAAACCTAATATTTAATCTTTATCAGTCTCTTTTTGCTGAACCTCTAAGTTACAGGGAACATAAATACACTGACGGTGGTTGTCAAGTGGTGGTGGGTGACACACACACACATATATACCATGTATACAATGGGCTTCCTACATTTCCGTCTACCAAATCCACTCATAAGACTTTGGTCAGCTTGAGGTTATAGTAAAAGAGATTTGTCCAAGCTGCCATGCAGTGGGACTGAACCCAGAACCATGTTGTTGGGAAGCAAGCTTCTTACCACACTGACATGCCTGTGCCTATTTACTCTTCTACTTGTTTTAGTCATTTGACTGTGGCCATGCTGGAGCACCGCCTTTTAGTCGAGCCAATCCACCCCAGGACTTATTCTTTGTAAGCCTAGTACTTATTCTATCGGTCTGTTTTGCAGAACCGCTAAGTTACGGGGACATAAACACACCAGCATCGGTTGTCAAGCGATGTTGGGGTGGTGGGGACACACACACACATATATATATACATATATACGATGGGCTTCTTTCAGTTTCCGTCTACCAAAT
>NC_068987.1:21752179-21756504 GCF_001194135.2 Octopus bimaculoides | reverse complement strand
CGGGTGGCACATGAAATGCACCATTTTGAGCGTGGCCGTTGCCAGTACCACCTGACTGGCCTTCGTGCGGGTGACACGTAAAAGCACCCACTACAATCTCTGAGTGGTTGGCGTTAGGAAGGGCATCCAGCTGTAGAAACTCTGCCAAATCAGATTGGAGCCTGGTGTAGCCATCTGGTTTCACCAGTCCTCAGTCAAATCGCCCAACCCATGCTAGCATGGAAGGCGGACGTTAAACAATGATGATGATGATGATGAAATAGGGGAAGAAAAAGGTTAATAAGTCAAAATTCATGTTTATCTCCCTTGATTAATATTTTCTTTTCTCACTCCTCTACTTCTCTTTCTTTTGAGCCATTATCTCTTATACAGTATTTCTTGGTTCCTTCTGGATAGGCATTTATGCACGCAAGCTCACATGTGCATACATGCACACGCGTATTGCCAAGAACTAATCTACAACGGACCCTAAGAAACGGTAATAGATAAATGGTTCAATTCCACGGAAGGGCTTACTCTATTTCTGTTCTTGACTTCTTACTGAAAATACAAAATAATTTAATGAAAGGCATTCAACTATATTTTACAGGGATCATAACTTTATCATTTTTATAGAGATGAAAAAATAATGCCTATAACCTTTTACATGAACTCTGAGTCTGGATGCAGAAACCAAATAATTCTTGAATTATTCTTAGGGAGGATATTTAATCTGAATGCTTGCAAGGACCTGATAGTGGCAGTGTTAATTATGGTAGCAGATTAAGTCTACTACCCATAAAAAAAAGGGACAGTCTTCTGTAAATTTTCTTGTTAACCAATTTTACTCATAAATCTTAGGTCAGTGTGAGACTATGGCAAAAACACTTTCTTAAGGTGCACACAGTGGGACTGAACCCAGAACTAAGTGATTATAAAGTGTATATCTTAACAACACAACAATCTCTGCTCCCATTGTTACATTGCTTTTAATATTCTTAGGTTTCTAGAAAGAACTTTTTCAACTTTGATAAATTTTCTTTTATTTTTTTTAAATCATTTGAAAATCTTCCAGCTTTATGAAAAATCTGTTAAAAAAGAAAACAAAATAAATAATTTATCTTTGATTTATTAAAATTATCCAAACCACATGCAAGCATCTATTATCTATGAAATACCATTGGTGCATGTGTTTCTCACAAACAGTCATAAAAAAACCAGAGATACTCGTATGTGACCTGTTTGCTATGTTGTGAAATCCTAGAGATACTTATATGCATCTGTGGTTTGGACAGTGTTAAATTATTAATCATTAAGACCAATTAAATTTATGTATATTCCACAACTAAGCTCTCATACACCCAGTATTACACCCAAACATAAGGTGGTGAGCTGGGAGAATCATTAGCATGTCAGGAAAAATGCTTAGCTGTATTTTGTCTGTATTTACATTCTAGGTTCAAATGTCACCAGGGTCAACTTTGCCTTTCATCCTTTTGAGGTCAATAAAATAAGTACCAGTTGATTTGACTTAGCCCCTCCCCAAAATTGTTGGCATTGTGCCAAAATGTGATGAACCAACCAACAAAGGAGCCTCTACATGGTCATACAGCCTACTGGAAATAACAGCCAAGTCTCCCCAAAGCACATCTTATTCTCTTTAAAAAGGAAGGTCAGCATGATTAATGTGATTGTGGGAAAAAAAATTGGAGCTTGCAGCCTGGAACAGCTAATCCTGTTCAATGACAACATACACCTTTACATATCATCACAAGTTCAAAGAGCCTCTTTGTATTCATTCAATCTGCTATATATAGCAACAAAATTTTCCTCAAATCACATTCTACCATCTTAAAAAGAGTGGTCTTTGAGTAAAGAACAGGATGGTCATGCTTGAAACATCTTTTATCATGAGAATGTTCAATGCGAGATGACTTGGAGAAAATGTGTGTTTCTTCAGACATTTACTTTATATATGTTTGGTTGCTTTTACATCTGTTTTTCCATGCTAGCATGAGTTAGATGAACATATATTACTGAGACATTATTTTAAAACTGAATAACTTTTTTGTTACTCACCCTTTCTATTTTTTAAGATATAGTTTATTCTACATGTAATCAAAGGTACAAAGCTAACAGAAGACTCACTGACAGTGGAAATAATAACATCACCACACACAACAGGGCAAGTTTCAGAGAAGCACATATGTAAATAAATACAGATGCTCATGTGTATGTGTGTAAAATGAGATTATTGCAGCTTCTGTGTATCAAATTCACTCAAGACTTTGGTCAAAGCTATAATAGAAACCTCATGGTCAAGGTATTATGCAGTGGAAATGAATGCAAAAGACATGTGGTGAGAAGCAAACTTAACTGCATAGCCATGTCTGCAAGTACATACATGCATATATATATATATATATATATATATGTGAGATAAACATCAGAGATGCTTTGCCTCACATTGCAATTGTAGGAGCTATTCAGAGATTTTGAAATCTCTTCTAAATCCATCATAATACTGAAAAGCCTTCCATATCATCAGCAGGTATCTCACGGTCACAAGCGTTTTGTATGCTTCATCTGAGTGGAGCTAATTTCAGCTGCCATGCTTTCCTTCTTGATAAATTCTTTTCAGTTGTCTGGGTTCAAGACAACAGTGCACTCATCTAGCTGGGAAACTGCAGCAGCTAGATTCAATGGGAAATGAGGCTGCATGCCACCCCTTGACAAAGGCATTTCGAACTAAGTCCTGATATTTTGTTTTCTTTACCTGGTGGGAAATATTGACTGTCCTTCCAAGGCACTGTGAGCTTGACCACAATGATAGTTTTTGTATTCCTGAAGAGCAGGAGCATGTTTGGTTGGAGTGATGTTACTGCTATCTCCTCTGGGAAGACAAGTCTGACCTTCGTCCCCTTACCATTGCTTTTACCGTGGAAGTTTTGTTGCCTTCCTTTAGGAATTTTATACCCTCTGATGTTTATTAACCTTCACCCTTTGCAGATCAGTCCGTTTGGTGATTTCTGCAAGTACCTTGTCATGTCTCCACTTATATTGGCCTTCTCCTAGTGCCCTAGGGCATCAAATCAAAATGTGGTCCAGGGTGCAAAGAGTTACTTCATACTACTTGCAGAAAGGGTCACTTTTTTCGCCCCATATTTTAAGCTTATTTGGGGTTCTCAAGAACTCAGTGACAACACGAAAGTGAAGGACAATCTTTCATGGTCAATACTCCAGAGTTCCTTCCAGGACTGTGGATACTTGAGTGCCTGTTCCCTCTCTAACGTATATTAAAGGGGAAAACGGGGATAAAATCTATAGAGCATTGGACAAAATGCTTGCGATATTTAAGCTACGGCCCTTTACGTTTCAGACGAAGTCAACTTTACCAACCCTCCAGAGATTTATATAATATTCCTGTAAAGCACACCAAATATGAAATTATATTAGAAGACTGAAACAAGTATAGACTTGAATATATATTTTTTATATCATATAATGCCACCTGACTGTCAACTGGCTCCTCTAATTATTAAACGACCATGTAAACATTACGATAACGACTACAAAAACGAAGCGAAAGGAAGTGATTTACGCATAGTCAAATAGAGTAACGTCCCTTGTCTAAGAACTTTATACTAATGTCCACGGCAGAATTACCGGCACTTATTCCTCAACTTACCTCTCAGTTTCGCTTCTTACACTTTATCTTTTATTAATTGCTGGTAGGGACACCCTATTTCGTTATACGACCATAACATACTACCAAGTACATTAAAGTTATATTATAAGTCAATAAACGGTATCAGCAGTGCTGTTAAATTACTTTATTAAAGTTATTTCTACAGATTTTCTATAAAAATTAGAAGCAGTACTGGAAGTTACACTGTTATATTTGATAGCTTTTAAGCAATGTGTTCATGGATGATTAATGAGTTGGATGTTGTGTTGAAGAAAGATCCGCAAGGACTCCTGAAATATGCATATACACCCATTATCTATCTTTCTGTCTTCGATCGAATTGTTTACATAGATGCATTAGTATACGAAGCATCATAACTTACAGTGCTGGCTCTAATTTCTGTAGGAAATCTGTAGAAATAACTTTAATACGTGACTTTCTCTTTATACCTATTTATTACACTTAATTGCATTTTGATTTTTTTTTTTTTTTAAATTAAGGATTTCCCTTTTTCTTACGGAAGGAATCTATATTATCTAATTTTCGATAGCTGATTTTGTTGAATTTCTTCCAATACAAGTTTTTCAAATTTTTTACTGATTATTTTCACAAAAAATATAGTTCTGACATAGTTTTGCATACAGATGATGAAATACAG
>NC_068987.1:21749687-21751807 GCF_001194135.2 Octopus bimaculoides | reverse complement strand
GAATTCTTGTGACAAAACTATGCTACAAAACTCAGGAATTCATTCAACGAAAAAAATAAAATTGCCAATGATTCCGGGATGGGGGTCCCCCCTCTTCCCGAACCAAAATAAGGGATTTGCAGCATATTAGGTCAAGGTACTTGATTCCACGCCAAAAAAATCCGAGTTCTTTTTTCTTTTTTTTTTATTGAAAATCGTGCGGGTGTAACTCTAAAAATTTACCGAAGATTTAGCCGCTATTTCTAGCAGATCTAGAAAGCATGTAAAGGTTTGTGTCGAGATCAGCACAGTCGATTTGCTGCTAAATGAAGGCGTTCGAATGGCTAAAAAGACTTAAAATGTCCGTAATTTCTAGGCAGACTCAAGTACTTTCTACTTTTGAGTGTTCTCCACAGATGCAAATCCTTTATCGAACTCACGATCCTTGAACACTGAACAACAAAGTTTAAATACCAAACAAAAAGAACAAAACATTGTGCCACCTACTTTATCTGAAGCTTTAACTAATTGTTTTATCAAACCTTATTTCATATTTCTTCTGACGCTTGTAGGGTTAGATCCTGGTCTTGTTCCAGTTTTGTGAGAATTCTAGTTCTAACTTCTGCGTCCTTTTTGGCAGTAAGTTCCTGTGTAAAAATCATGCATTTTGAACATACCTGGCGTTAATTCGTCCATCTTAAACTTCTCGTATTCCCTGTTTACTCTACCAGCATATGTGTTGTAGTTCGCGTCGTTGTTTTTCTCTTTGTTCAGACGCTTCCAACGTGTGTTGAACAACGCTTTTTTCACTGAAGATTTTACACAATACATCTGTTGTGTCATGACAGTTTACGTCCGAAGGTTTTCTTGGGAGTACATAATTACTGTACCGTTCGTGTTTTGTTGCCGCCAGTTTTCCGAACATTAAGCGCGTTTTCGTCTCGTCGTTTCAATCTTTACATTCTTTCTCGAAGATTTTCTCATATCTTCTGTAGTATGCTCCGAAGGTAACTCCTTCGTCAGGTTCGAATTTGAACTCTGTTATGGAGTTCGCGACATAGTCTGGCAAGAATCCTTTTTCTATATTCCCTGACGACTTCATTAATTGCAGCATTTGTTGTTGTTGCTTCAGCTGTTGTTCTTACAGTTGTAGCTGCTGCTGCTGTTGTTGCTATTTTTGCAACTCGAGCAAACCGGCCAACAAATTTTCCATAATTCTACGATTCTTTTTTTTTCCGTGAAATTCGCACAACAAAAACTTTTGTGAGTTTGTTAACTTCTCCTGAGTTGCTAAAATCCTCATCGCCAGTGATAATCCTTAATATGTTGGATTGTTATAACGCCCATTTCGGTATACAGTATACTAAGTAAAACCAGTAAAAACACGACAATCTCTTAATTCTTTATTACCCACAAGGGGCGAAATACAGAGGGGACAATGCCTTTCATCATTTCGGGGTCGATTAAATAAGTACCAGTTAATCACTGGGTTGATGTAATCAACTTAATCCCCTTGTCTGTCCTTGTTTGTCCCCTCTGTTTAGCCCCCTGTGAGCAATAAAGAAATAGATATTATATGGATGTGGGGATACGATGGCTATTCAAACCCTGTACTCGAGTAGTTACATTTAATACACTTTTTTAATCCTTTTTTTTTTCTTTCATAGTTTATCTAAAAATGTTTTACTTTAAAATAGCTGTCACTTTTAGTGCTTTCACCTCTCTGTATTCAATGACTGGAGGCAGGGTATCAAACCCCACCTCCTGCCCTATGGGGCCCACATCAGACCCGAAAGTCAATTTCTGTGCTGATGAAGGGAAATAACCCGGAAATCGCGATACGCAGATATTGTTTTGAGCTGAGTTGGGGGTGCTAGATTCCCTTGTTCGAAAATATAAGGACACAGATCGTGTCGTACAGCCAGCTGGCGACGATGTCTCCTGGGGCTAAGTTACGGCAACATTCATCCTAAACCAGGACTGCTATGTTATGTTGGCAAACAATCTTTACCCCAAAGTACTGTTGCTGAATATCTCTCGTTGTGAGATTTACGAATAGTAATTTTCCCTCATTTACCCTAACGAGTTGTGCGCTTGAGTTCTCTCTCTCTCGCTCTACACACACACACACACACACACAT
>NC_068987.1:21744454-21748989 GCF_001194135.2 Octopus bimaculoides | reverse complement strand
ACAGGTACGACAGAAACAGGAAGAAAGAGTGAAAGAAAGTTGTGGTGAAAGAGTACAGCAGGGTTCGCCACCATCCCCTGCCGGAGCCTCGTGGAGCTTTAGGCGTTTTCGCTCAATAAGCACTCACAACGCCCGGTCTGGGAATCGAAACCGCGATCCTATGACCGCGAGTCCGCTGCCCTAACCATTGGGCCTCCACTTTAAAGGCAAAGTCGACCTCAGCAGAATTTGAACTCAGAATATAAAGACAGACGAAATACCGCTAAGCACGCTAAACATTTCGCCCGGCATGCTAACGATTCTGCCAGCTCGCCGCCTTTTAATACATTCTAAACAGCAGCTTAATAATGACAAACTTAATTATTTTATTAACTCTTCAAATTCTTCATTATTTTCAAAAATTAAATTCCGTATAATTAAGACATCAAAAGGGATGAATGTGTTCACTCTATCTTTTGTCTTTTACTTGTACTAGTCATTGGCTGCAGCCATACTGGCACACAATTTTCAAGGGTTTAGTCAAACAAATCAACACCAGTACTTATTTTTTTAAAGTTCGGTACTTATTCTAGCTATTTCTTTTACTGAACCACCGAGTTACAGAGATATAAGCATAGCAACACCAGTTGTCAAGTGGTGATGGGAGACAAACACACACATGTATACATACACACAGGTTTCTACAGTTTTTGTCAATCTAATTTACTCACAAAGCATTAGTTGGTCTGGGAGTCATAGCAAAAGACACTTGCATGAGGTTCCATGCAGTGGGACTGAACCCCAAAACCATGTGATTGCAACGTGAGCTTCTTAACCACACAACTACGCTTGTGCCTTAAAAAGACTAATTAGTAGGACATAGTTTCAACCTACAGACATCTAGGTTATCGGCCCAACACACTACCACACGCTGTACATATTTAACTTCTTTATTTTTGTGGGTACTGGAAAATGAATTTTGTCATTCTTTCTAGAATATCTTTTTTTAAAAAGTTTAGTGAAAAGAAAAAAGAAAAAGTAAAAAAAAGTAAAAGTATTTAGATAAATTTTAATTTTTGTAATTAAAAATAGGCAAAGAAAAAGAAAATTTTTAGTTCAGTGTTATTTTTTTTCTTTTTGTTGTTAAATAGAATAGAAACAAGAAGAAAATAAATAAAAATTCGTATAATTCAGTTAAATGATAATTATAGTAGTAGTAATGGTTTCAACTTTTGGTTGAGGCCAGTAATTTTAGGGGACAGGGTAAGTCAATTAAGTTGACCTTGAAAGAATGAAAGGCAAGGTTAGCCTCAGCAGTTTTTGAAATTATAGTAGTTAATAATAATATTAGTAATAATAATAATAATATAGTAGTAACAGTAGTAATAATAATAATGATGATAATAATGAAGTGTTCAAATTTTGGCACAAGGTTAGAAATTTTAGTGGAAGGGTCTTTGGAATGTATTTTATTAACTCTGAAAGGATGAAAGGCAAAGTTAACTTCAGTAGAATCTGAATTCAGAATGTAAAGAACTAGCAGAAATGCTGCTAAGCACTTTGTCTAATAAGCCAATGATCCTGCAAACTCACCACCTAAGTTATAACAATCCTTTCTGCTAAAAGAACAAGGCCTGAAATTTGGGGGGAAGGAGATAGTCGATTACATCGACTCCAGTGCAGAATTAGTACTTACTTCATTGATACCGAAAGGATGAAAGTCAAAGTCAACCTCGGCAGAATTTGAACTCAGAATGTAAAGACGGACAAAATGCTGCTAAGCATTTTGCTTGGCATGCTAACAGTTCTGCCAGTTTGCTGCCTCACCTAAGTAATAATAATAATTTTAATTTTGGCACAAGGTCAGCAAATTTGAGTGGGAGGGAAAAATCAATTACATGACCTCAGTGCTTAACTAGTACTTTATTTTATCAACTCCGAAAGGATGAAGGGCAAATTTGACCTTGGAAGAATTTGAAAGTCAGAAGTTAAGCCATTAAGCATTTTGTCCAATGCCTTAAAATTTCTGCCAGTTTGCCCTTTAGTAATAACTGTTTCAATTTATTGCACAAGGCAAGTAATTTTAGGAATAGGGGCTCAATGAATTATATCAACCCCAGTATTTGTCTTGTACTTTATTTTGTTGGTCCTGAAAGGAAGAAAGGCAAAGTTGAATTTGGCAGAATTTGAACACAGAACATAAAGAGTCAGAAGGAAATTTGCAATGCATTTTGTCTGGCACAGTAATGATTCTGCCAACTAACTACTTGCACCACTTTAGTAATAATCCTTTCTACCATAGGCACAAGGCCTGAAATTTGGGGGGATTGGGTAAGTCAATTACTTTGACCCTGGCATGCTAATGGTTCTGCTAGCTCGCTGCCTTAAAGGGAATAGTAATAACAGTTATAAGAACAAGGAAGTCTTTGTGGTACATATCTTGTTTTTCTGAAGGAGAGAGCATCAGTACCGTGAATGTAGTAGCTCTAATTTATAGACTCCGAAAGGATGAAAGGCACAGTCTACCCCACTGGCATTTGAACTTAGAACATGAAGGCAGACGAACCGCTGCTGAGCATTTCACCCAGTGCGCTAACAATTCTACCAGTTCACCGCCTTACACCACTTTATCAATAATGATAATAATTATTATAACTATAGTAATGAAAACACTAAGTATCTATCATAAGAGAAAGGAATAGTAATAATGATTTCAAATTTTGGCACAAGGCCAGCAATTTCAGGGAGGAGTATAAGTCAATTGCATCGACTCCAGTACTCAACTGGTACTTATTTTATTGAACCTGAAACGATGAAAGGCAAAGTTGACCTCGGCAGAATTTGAACTCAGAACTGAAGATGGACAAAATGCCGCTGAGCATTTTGTCTGGAGTGCTAACAATTCTGCCAGCTCAGCACCTTAAAGGAAACGCTAATAATAGTAATAAGAACAAGGATGTCCCTGTGGTACATATATTGTTTTTCTGAAGGAGAGGGCATCAGTGCTGTGAGTGTAGTAGCTCTAATTTGAAATATAATTTGGAGAAAAGAAAAATCATTTCAATACAGTTTTGGTCACAGAGGAGGGAATTCAATTTTTTTTCCTTTTTCTCTTTGTAAAATTATTTAACTTTTTTTTTTTTATAATTCACAACACTACAACTCCACAGGGCCACAGCAGCCATGACAGAATAACAAGGAAAGGAAGAAAGAAAACAAAGACAGAAAGAAACAAACAAACAAAAAGGGAAACGGTTTTGTATTTGTTATTGTTGTTGTTGATTTTTTTATTTTTTGTTTTTTTCTTTTTGGTTATTTTTTTTTGCATCTTAATTTTCATAAGAATGGTAAATTGTCTTGGAATGAAAGTAATTAACTGAAATATAATTTAAATTAAAAAAAAAAATTTTAAACCGTCATAGCACTGCTTTTGTTTTTTAATTTTTTTAATTCTTTATTTTATTTTACTTAATCTTTTTTATATTTTTTTTTAAATCAAGGAGCTCAACAGTTCGCCATCAACTCCCCATGGCAATAACTAGATTGGAGTGGAGCGAAATGATCCAAAGAATATTATTTTTTTTATAGTTTTTTTAACAAAAAAAAAAAAAAAAGTACCCCCGAAAGGAGTGGAATAGCACACAAGAAGTTTGTGGTGATGGCGGTGGAATGGCGAGATGAAAAAAAAAAAGAAAGAAAATATTTTTCTCTCCCTCCACTCACACACACACAAAAAAATCAAATAACATCAAAAAAAAAATAACAGCCTGCGTCAGGAGATGGTACATGACTTTGGGTCGCGAGATCGAGAACGCGTGAGAACTGGCTGAGTTGCTTGGGTCTACAATGGAGAAGACAGCAGTAGTGAGGTACTAACAGAAATATATAGATATGAGGGTTGTTGGAACAGAAAAATGAATAAAAAAAAAAATATTAATTAAGGTTTAGAAAATGGAGTTTATTTCAATTTATTAATTTATTTTACAAACAAATTTTTTATGTACATCTTCACATCATGCACACTTCTGGGATATTAAACTGGAAAAGGAATGAAGAAATGGGGAAAAAAATATATAATAAAATAATAATTTCTTTTAAATCGTTTCAATTTTTGATACAAGGCCAGAAAGTTTAGCAGGAGGAGGTTAGTTGATCTAATCAACCCCAGTACTTGACTGGTACTTTATTTTATCGACCAGATAAGAATGAATGGTAAAGTTGATCTTGAGGTATTTGGAACCAGATCACACAGAGCCAGAAGAAATACTGCAAAGAATTTTCTTGACGCTCCAATAGTTCTACCAATCAAACACCTCCTAATATTTGTAATACTCTTTTATACTCTTTTACTTGTTTCAGTCATTTGACTGCGGCCATGCTGGAGCACTGCCTTTAGTCAAGCAAATCGACCCCAGGACTTATTTTTTGGAAGCCTAGTACTTATTCTATTGGTCTCTTTTTGCCGAACCGCTAAGTTACGGGGACGTAAACACACCAGCATCGGTTGTCAAGCGATGGTGGGGGGACAAACACAGACACACAAACACACATACATA
>NC_068987.1:21741074-21742565 GCF_001194135.2 Octopus bimaculoides | reverse complement strand
GTGAGTGTTTATTGAGCGAAAACACCTAAGCTCCACGAGGCTCCGGCAGGGGGTGGTGGCGACCCCTGTTGTACTCTTTCGCCCCAACTTTCTCTCACTCTTTCTTCCTGTTTCTTGAGTAACGCTGCGATGGACTGGCATCCCGTCCAGCTGGGGGGAACACATATGCCATAGAAACCGGGCCCATGAGCCTGACTAGGCTTTGAAAGGGCGTAAAAAAAAAAAAATGATCAAATGTATTCCAGATAAGACTATACTCTTATTATTTTTTTTATTACAGTCATAATATAGGATTATATTATCTTAAACAAATCTTTTTTTTTTCATTCAAGGCAGCAAAATTTAATTTCAAGTAAATTTGGCTATTATTTCTAGTAGGTTGAGTAACCATGTAGAAGATCTATAACAAAAATAAGAGTAGAGGAACAGTCAATAGTGATGTACTCAGTTGATATAGAGGAACAGTCAGCAGTGATGTGCCCAGTTATTATAGAGAAATAGGTGTGTGATTGTACAGAACATTATGAAGGACCCAATGACGAATGTTGGGGCCACTTGCAACAATTGTTACTTCCAAAAATTACTGAGGATGAATGCTGTTACTTTGGCATAATCAAGATCTTGCAGCTAATACTGGATACAACCATCAGAACATTAACATAAGAACATTATTATAAACATGAACTCACAAACATATTTATATCTTTATCAAGTCATCTATCTATATCTTTACCTGTCTATGGATCTATCTATCTATGGATCTATCTGTCTATCTATCTATGGATCTATCTATTCATTTATCTGTGGATCTATCTATCTATCTATCTATGAATCTTTTTTTTCCCGATCCCTTTTGATCAGAATTTTACTTTTTTTTTGTCTCATTTTTTCCCTTTTTCTTTTTCATTTTCGAAAAGAAAAACTCTACATTTGTATTTGTCCCCTCTGTGTTCAGCCCTGTGTGGCCAATAAAGAAAATTATCTATGGATCTATCTATCTACCTATCTATCTATGGATCTGTCTATCTATGGATCTATCTATCTACCTATCTATCTATCTATGGATCTATCTATCTATCTATCTATCTATGGATCTATCTATCTATGGATTTATCTATCTATGGATCTATCTATCTATGGATCTATCTTTAACATAGGCAGGGTCCCGGTTACTGGAAACTAAACGCGTCTTTCCCGTCGAGACAGGTTTTCAGAGACCGGATTAGCACGTTAGTAAAGAGGGCTTTGACGGGAGCCATCGTCAACAACAAATGGTGGTTTTCCCTCAAGAGAGCAGTAAGGGCGGAAGCAATAAGGTATAGCAGGGCACTAGCTGTAGAGAGGAACAGAGAAGAGGGGGAGCTAGTGATAAAGTTAGAAGAGGCATTGCGAAGTGGCATCGCATCCGACGTTTTAGCGGCGAGGTTGGGCCTCGACCAACACTTCAATGCTAAACACGAAGGGTGTGCTGTCAGGGCAAGGATGCGTGCT
>NC_068987.1:21734144-21738413 GCF_001194135.2 Octopus bimaculoides | reverse complement strand
AAATGACGAAGCCACCTTGACCATGATTCTATAAAACGTTTTAAAATTTTGTAAACAGAGAGTTACTCACGTTTCTTGCTTAAATAAAAGAGATTTTATTTAACAAAGTGTGACGCTAAAGACCGAGGTTACAGTGGTCTTTTCGTAGGTTTTTCTTTCCACGGATAACCTCCCCATTTATTGGGAATTTTTTGTATTATTTCATATTTTTTGTAAATACCCCAAACGTTTTGCGATGTTTTTTTTTCATCGTTGTCCCCACTTTTGTTTTTTTTTTCTGCTTTGTTTTCGACCCCCTCGAAAAGAAAAACTCTACATTTGTATTTTGTCCCCTCTGTGTTGAGCCCTGTGTGGCTAATAAAGAAACCTATCTATGGATCTATCTATCTATGGATCGATCTATATATCTATGGATCGAGCTATCTATCTATGGATCGAGCTCTATCTATCTATCTATCTATGGATCTATCTATCTATCTATCTCAATGGAACTAACTAACAATAAATCAATGCACATTGAAACAATCATGTACAGGATTAAAGACATACATATACATATATGACTTACATACCCACATACAAAACATTAAGTAGCATTTTTTATCTTGTCTCTCAGGAAAAAAAAAAATTAACAGTTATACAGAGTTAATAATTCAACAAAACATGAAAGATCACAACAGATTGATACTTACATTTCTAGTTCCAGAACTTTCTTCTTGACTTGCTGCTATGGCTTGTGCAAGCTGGAAGTCTTCTTCTTCTTGTTTTGTCATACTAGGAAAAACAAAAACAAAAAAAAAACGATAATAATAATCCTTTTTACTATAGACACAAGGCCTGAAATTTTGAAGGAGGAGGCTAGCTGACTACATCAACCCCAGTTCTTGACTGGTACTTTATTTTATTGACCACGAAAGGTTAAAATGTGAAGTTGACCTCAGCTAGATTTGAACTCAAAATGTACAAGAATGGGACAAATACTAGGAAATCATTTATCCTGGTGCTTTAATGATTCTATCAATCCACTGCCATATAACAAAGAATAATAATAATGATTCTTTTAAATTTTGGTACAAGGTCAGTAATTTTGAGGGGAAAGGATTAGCCAAATACATCAACCCCACCCCTGTATTTTAACAACTTGATACCTCTGTAATTATTTGTATCTAAAGCATCACCTTTACCTTTGTAGCAGTTGACAATGGTGCTGCTACACCAGTCATTGGGTATTACTCCATGTATCATCTGGTTAACTATACGGGTGACTAGGCTATAGCTGACACCGCCAGATATTTTGAGCATCTCTACGGTGATTCCTGATGGGCCGGGGGCTTTTCCTGTCTTCATACTCTTAATTGCTTTATCTACCAAGGTACTATCAATTCAGATAGCTGGTCCCTCTGTTGGGTCGACACTCAGCAGACTCTCTTTCTTCCATTCATTCTCTTTATTGAGCAACCTTTCATAGTGGCGTCTCCAAATCTCTCTCTTTGCAGCCTCGTTTAGTGCAAGTGAACCATCATCCATGCGGACACATTTCTCTCCTACGACATCACGATTCTCTTTCACACACTGTCTTGCAACATGAAATACTTCAAGTCTTTGGTCCTCATGGCACAGAACAATGGCAAATTTTTTCTTATCTGCTTCCTCTCTGGCTAAATAAACCTGTCTCCTAGCTTCCCTTCTGGCAGTCTGATACAATTCCCTGCTACCACCGTTCTTCCAGTCCTTCCAAGCCTGTTTCTTTTGTCTAATAGCCCTGTCAACCACATACATTCATGCATATGAAAACACGTGTCACAAATGAAACAAAAACAAAACAAAACTAGTTTTTTCATTTTTCGAACTAACACAGACAGTGAACAATGCATAAGTTTAAAAACACCCCAAAAAACTATGCCCAGAGATAAATCTATCAACAAAAAAAAATACAAATCTGTTAGCCTTAAGAACCTATGTTACGAGCAATGTTTACATGCAGAAAACTTGGAGATGGTGTTGTCTCAAAAAATTAACTCTAACACACTGATCTGTCCACTAATGTCAACATCCAAGCTCGTCATGCAAAATACAAACTGGATTGGTTGTCAACTGGAACACCAAGGACCATGTACTCGAATGATGAACCTGATTCGATATGATGCCTGAACCTTGTGATATTAATTTCAATACTGCGCTTTGAGTTCAAGTAGAACCATAACTGACTGTCTTTCATTCTTTCAAGTCAATAAATAAAGTACCAGTCTTGTACTGGGGTTGATTCTGTTCTGTCTTCTTTTTGTTTCTGTCTGTGTTGTGGTTAACCTGGAGAGCAACGAGTTTTATCAGATCTAAAAATTCCCAAAACATGCTGTATGTCAAGCATGCATGGAACTATCAAGGAGATGAGAGCCCATGGTAATATTCCAAGAATTCTAAATTATTTCATTTCAGAGTCTTTTGAGAGGGTAATAAAACAAAAACTTCCTTCAAGCATATTTACATGTGGGCACACTAACACATTTATGTATACATATTTACAACATGTGGGCACACTAACACATTTATGTATTCATGTTTACACAATGTATGGACATGCATGTTTGTACTATCTGTATAGATTAGCAGCATGTGGCTACATTGCTGTATGCATGTTTACACCGTGTATGTGCATGAAAGTTTGCACTATGTGTACATACTTATAGTGTGTATCTGCATAAATGCAACAATTGTATGTGCATGTTTGCACCATGCAAGTATGCTTACAACAGGCATGTATATTTACAACTTGCCAGCATGAGTGCAACATTTATGTGTGCATGTTTATACAATGTAGGTACATGCATGTTTGTACAATACATGCAAGCAATGTGTGTACATGTTTGTGTGCATGTTTGCAAGCTTTGCACATGCATGCTTCAATGTGTACGTTTGTGTGTGTGTATGCATGTGTGCATGCATGTAAATGTGCAACAAAGAGACAGAGCTAAAGTTACTTACTTTTTATTGGAAAGTGATGTTGTGTGTTGGTTTTCTGACAGGGAAAGTTGTAAAGCTTTAGCAAGAGCTTCATCTTCAGACTGGAAAATAAGAGACAAAACTATAGAATTTCTATACACACATAGACATGTATATATATGGCTGGTCTCAGAAAGAATCTACCTGAGACATGACCATATGAACAAATGGCTTTTTGGGGGACCATATATATATATATATATATATATATATATATAAATTTAATAAATGGAGTAATACACATATGTTAAATGAATTCTTTTATTTCCGACATATGTTTCGAAGATTACAAATGGTTCCTTCCAAAGGAATAAGTGATGTTGATAAAGATGTAATCTTCTCTTCAGGGAAATACATAGGATCCAACTTAACCGTAAGACATTTTAACCGAATTTTATATTTATTCAAATACCCAAAATAACAGGGAGTTTCTAACTCATAAACAGGAGTTACATCACAGTCATTTTGTGATCTTTGCTACCCTGGTATCTGGAGAAGAGGGTTAGTCAATTACATTGACCCCAGTATGCAATTGGTACTTATTTCATCAACCCTGAAAGGATGAATGGTAAAATCGACCTTGGCAGAATTTGAACTTCAAACACAGAGATGGATGATATAATTCTCTCTACAATAAGAAAAAAGCCTGAAATTTGGGGGGAGTGTGCACATTCAGTGCTTATTTTACTGACCATGAAAAAATAATAAGCAAAGTCAATTTTGGTGGAATTTGAACTCAGATCATAAAGCTTCATAGAATGACACCAAGCATTATTGTCTAGTACGCTAATGATTCAGTCAACTCACCACCTTAATAAATAATAATCTTTTCTACTAATAAGCACAAGGCCTGACATTTCGGGTGAAGGGCTAGTCAATTACATCAACCCCAGTGCACAACTGGTACTTTAATAATTGAAAAAATAATATATAAACAGACAAAAAATTCTTACCATTTGACCTTGGATGGCTGAAGCATTGGCTTGGCGTGAACCACTCCCGCCATTTCTGAAGCTAAGAATAAAAACAAACAAAACTGTTAAAACTATGTGTATTTTTTGTGTCATTCACTTACAACTGTTCACAGTTTTCACTAACAATATATTGCTGGGACATAAAACACCTTAGAGAAGGAAAATGAAGTTTAGGGGAACAATATGCTCACCAATGCCGGGGTTTTAATGGTGGCAGCTGATGAAGGAGATGTTTCTATGTAGCCTGCTTGTTTGTTGCACCTTGTTTACCATTTTGTCCATGTTCTTTTGCCAC
>NC_068987.1:21717005-21734134 GCF_001194135.2 Octopus bimaculoides | reverse complement strand
TATATATATATATATATATATATATATATATATATATATATATATATGTTTATGTCTTACTTGTTTTAGTCATTGGACTGCTGCCATGACAGAGCACCACCTTAAAGAGTCTTTAGTTGAATGTATCAACCCCAGGACTTATTCCCTCAGTCTCTGTTGCAGAACTGCTCTTGTATTGGGATGTAAACAACAAAAGCACTATATGTCAAGCTGGTGGGACAAAAGCAAAGATACACACACACACACACACACACACACACACAAGCGTACACACACACACATACAAGCGTACACACACACACACACACACACATTAGATTAGATCTGGAATGGTATTGCGCAGTAGTTTATGTTCTACCGTGAATGATTCACAAAATCTTTTGAATTCTACAGGCACACATTGCATTCCATTATCAGACACTATCTTGTTTGGGATGCCAAATCTTGCAAATAATTTGTGTAAAAAATTTATCACAGTTGAGGAGGTTGTTTTTTCACACTTGCAAATTTCAGGCAATTTTGAAAAAACTATCAACTACCACTAAGTAGTAAGAGCCATTTAAAGGACCAGCAAAATCAATGTGTAACCTCAACCACAGAACATCTACTTTTGAACAATGTTTACTTTTTATTGTGGGCAATTTTTTAATTTTGTTTTGGCTAACATACAGGTGGTCCACTCTGTTTTACTCTAATTTGTTGTTTCAGTCCCTCAGCCGCATTCAAACCTTCAACTGAACTGACTACATTTCCACTCGAAACACTTATGCGTGTATGCCATAACTTGAATAGTTCCATCCACTCTGTGCTGAATAAATTAAGTGAACTTTTTAACACTTATATTTTTGCCTTTTTTGTTTGACCTCGAAATGTTACATTACATATGAATTCACCGAAAAAATATAACCTTTTTTCCATAACACCATGTGCTACCTTTCTGAGAAAAGGGTGAGGGTCACTGACAGTAAATGCATAGAAAATTTGCCTCAGTAAATTCCGACTGAACTATTCAAGCATGGAAAAGTGGACATAAAAAACAATGATGATGATGTATACCAATTTTCAAATGAAAACTCTTTCTTTAAAATGAAATTAAACTGTCATTTGTATATGTGCAATAAATGTTATTTTTCTAAATTTTATCAACATAAACACGTTTTTTTCTATTGAAATCTTCCCATAATTATTCTATCATTTGCCCCCTCTTCTGTCTCTTTGGTTCTCTGTGTGTGTGTGTGGAGCACTCCATTACTCATCGCCTGCCACCAAGCCCTGATCTTGTGCCTTTTATGCTAACTATCACCATACTTCTCTTTTTCTCTCTCTCCTTTGTCAGACTATACAATATAAAGTGTGATTGGAGAAATCAACCAACTCATCGACATTTACATCAGATATAGTTATTTTAAGCGTAAATTAGAAATAATTATTATTTAATATATGTGCATGTGTATCAAGAGCACATGTTTTTGTAAAACTGTATTCAACAAAAGGCATTTTGGTAGAGCTGTTGTTTTAATAAGACAGGTTGACATTTGGTTTTATATATATATACATATGTATGTATGTATAATTTTAAATCTATCTATGTACGTAAATGGTAAGGTTGGCAAATGCTTCAACCCACTACTGCATCATTCTTATCATCACCATCATAACTGTGAACATCACTATATTCTTTTATCGGTTTCAGCTCAAAGCCGCAGCAATGCTATATCAGTTTATTAAAGCAGATTGTCTAACCATCTCTAACAGGCTTTAAAGCAAGAAAACTATCCCTACCTTTCTGAGATTTTCGTCTGTCGTGGAGAATTTGTGCGAAATGGTCCATCAGATATATGTGCTCTTGCTGCTGCAGCTGCCCTGTAAAGTAGATGATAATAATAACAACAATAATCCTTTTTATTATAGGCACAAGACTTGAAATTCTGGGAATGGGGAACAGTCGATTACATTGACCCAGTACTCAACTGGTACTTCTTTTATCAACCCCAAAAGGATGAAATGCAAAGGTCACCTTGGAAGAGATTCAACTCAGAAGATGAAGATGGCTGAAATACTGCTAAGCATTTTGCCTGGCATGCTAACAATTCTGCCAGCTCACCACTTGAGTAATAATGGTAGTGGTAATTCTGACAACAATAATGGTGGAGGGGATAATAATGGTAGGGATAATAACCATTTCTACAATGTCTTATGAGATGAAAAGGAAAATTAATAAAGATACACCAAATCACTTGTCATGTGGTTAAGCTGGAAGTATGTCCCTCAGGAGAGAGCCAACCTGGGGTTGAAACATCAGCCAATGGCTCAAACTTTTCTCCAAATACAAACCTGGATGTTCATTTGAACAAGAACTGCCGCAATTTGAGCCTTCCAAATTTACCGACACAGAAAGAAAAATGTAAGCGGATCAAATGGACCCGGGAAGAGTATAAAGAATTAATATACATTTATTACTATGTATTAGGTAAACCATCTCAAGAGAGACACACTGCAAACTCTTACAAAATGTGGAGAACATGAATCAAGAGAGCAGATCCTATTTGGATGAAAAGAAGCTAGTAAATGTTAAGGGGATATCTTTAGAAATAATAGACTCAAAGATAGTGAAATAATCATGATCAACCATGCAACAAAAAATGACCTAAATATAAGACAAGAAGGAAATGAAGAATCAGTTGAAGAGAATAGCCTACCACAAGCTTTAATTGAAAGACTGTCATCTGACCAAATCAAATACAAAAACCTGAAGAAATAAGAAACTCTAATGAACCTGGTAAAGAGAGCCAGGAAAGTGGTAAAGAAACAATATTTGAAGACTATACATTTGCCGAAGAACACAGAGAATTTATGATAGAAATGAAACAGAAAATTCTGAATTAGCTTGCAATTGTAAGACATGTGAGTATGAATGATAGAGAACCACTTCATAAACTCACAGATACAAACCAAAAAAAAAAAAAAAAACAGGAGTGGCTGTGTGGTAAGTAGCTTGCTTACCAACCACATGGTTCTGGGTTCAGTCCCACTGCATGGCATCTTGGACAAGTATCTTCTACTATAGCCTCAGGCCGACCAAAGCCTTGTGAGTGGATTTGGTAGACGGAAACTGAAAGAAGCCTGTCGTATATATGTATATATATGTGTGTGTGTGTATGTTTGTGTGTCTGTGTTAGTCCCCCTAGCATTGCTTGACAACCGATGCTGGTATGTTTATGTCCCGTCACTTAGTGGTTCGGCAAAGAGACCGATAGAATAAGTACTAGGCTTCCAAAGAATAAGTCCTGGGATCGATTTCCTCGACTAAAGGCGGTGCTCCAGCATGGCCACAGTCAAATGACTGAAAGAAGTAAAAGAGTATAAGAGTAAAGAGTAAAATTAAAACTGGCAACTATGTAACAAAAGAAATCATTAAAACTTGATCTTACTGAGTTAAATTATTTATGCATCTGCTAAGGCAATTGAAATCAGTTGTATGTCTCTGATAAAACAAAAAAAAACAAACCTGGGAAGAAACCAAACTGGAGAATTAAAACTGAAAAAGAGATTTAATTAATAAGAGGGGAAATATCAATATTAAATTAACTAATCTGTGGAAAGTAAGATACAGAAAAGGAAGAAAGATGAAGAGGAAATATGGATTCTCACCAAGAGAAAGACTGCTTTCAAAAAAGGAACACTGAAGCAATAATAAGTCCAAGCAAAAGCTCAAAGAATACGAAGATTTGAGAAGAGAAACAGGTTTTACAAGGACAATAAGCTGTTCACATCCAATGCCAAAACATTCTACAGACAAATAGGGAAGCAGAAAATTACCATTGAAAGACTCCCACTCCTATGAAAGAAGATGAAAACTTTATGGAAAACGATGTGGAGTGATGAGAAGACATACAATGAAAATGTAGACTGATTTAGATGTGCAGAAGGATCCAACCAAAATTTACCAGAACAAGCATGGGAAGGCATCAGAACAACTGACTTAACTCATTACCTCCCATAATTCTATTAACTGGAATTTTTTTTATGAAACTTTGATTTCTAGCATAAAACAGCCTTAGAAACACGCTGAAATTATCAAAATAACATTTCAAAATAGCATTTTAAATAGAAATAAGCGAGATATTGGGTGAAAAATTAGCAAACCTCATTTGAATATCAGAGAAATATACCTAGTAGATATAGCAAAAAGGTTAGATATGTGTAAATATTGACAGATAATTACGAAATTTGTAATTTTTAAGTGATCTCATATGAGATCACTGGTAGGTAATGGGTTAAGGATGACACTCATGAAGGCTCATAAGTGGAAATCCTCTGGTAAAGATAAGATGCCAAATTTCTGACTTGCATCACTCCTGTGCACACATGCAAAGTTAGTTCAGCTGTTCAATAAAATTGTGACAGATCCTAAGCAAGTGCTATTATTTACCTTCTTCTAAAGAATAATGAAACCAAAGTCCCAAAAAAAAGCTACTGGCTCATAATCTGTTTATCCATCGCTTATAAAATTTTAGCATCCATCATCACAAAGAAAACATATGCATTTATGGAACAGAACAGTATTTTCTCCACTGAACAAAAAGGATGCTGACAAAACTCATATGGATGCAAAGATCAACTCCTAATTAATTGCATGATCCTTGAGAACTCATAACAAATGCAAAACTCTCAGTTCTACATGGATTGATTTCAAAAAGGCCTTTTGACATCATAACACATTCATGGATTTTGAAATCAATGGACATCTTCAAAATTTCTGCTGTAATTTCAAACTTCCTGAAGGAAAAAAGTGCATAACCTGATAGGTGATAGCTGATAGGTGAGAGCAGAAACCTCTGCATGGCAAATATGTAGCCTGTAGCAAACAAGCTGATGTTGACCAGGAGCCAACCCTACAGAGTTCAGGGCTAAAGGCAGAGAGCAATAGCTTCATCTTAGCTGTTCAAGTTCAAAGCTTATTGACCTACAACTACCAAGCCAATATGAAGAAAAATGGAGTAGACACAAAGTGTTGATTCTGAAATGATGAGATTGAAACAGTGGACCATTTAATCTCAGAATGTTAAGTTTTAGTACCAGTGAAGTATAAATCAAGACTTGACAGAGTTGGCCAATATCTACACTGGTTAAGATGTCGATACTACAAAATCAAAACTGTTGACAAATGGTATAGGCACCACTCTGAGAGAGAAAATGTAATGGTTCTTTGGGACTTTCCAGTATATTGTCAGAACCATTAAAGCTGATAAACCAGATGTTGTTGTAAAAGATCAAAACAATAAAATCTGTTTATTGATCGACATGAGTATTCCTTGTGATTCTCATATCTCAGCAAAAGAATTTGACAAGCTCAGAAAATATAAGATTTGCTCATTTAAATCGAAAAAAAATGTGGCATCTCAAGGTAGTTACAATACCAGTAATTGTAGGAGCGCTTGGAATGAAGAAGAAAAGGAACTGAAAATTATATGAGAATGATCCCTGGCTTACCATCCATGCAAAAAATGCGAAAGATTGTTTTAATTGGTATGTCACACATATTGAGAAGAGCATTGTCGCTGTGAGAATGATTACAATACATGTAAATTTTTTTCCTTTTTTCTTTTCTTTCTTTTCCTTTTTTTTCTCTTTTTTTTTCTTTTTCTTCTTTCATGTAACTTGACTTTTAAATGAACAATCTGGTACGCTTATTTTAATAGCCTACAAATGCATACAGGGAGTTTCTTTTCCCTAAGGTGTCAGTAAGGCACTCAGCAAGAAATGGAAACAAAATTGAAAGAAGAAATTGAAATAATAATAATAATGATGATGATGAAAATAATTAGATTCATATTTTGGCACAAAGCCAGCAGTTTTAAGGACAGAGGAAATAGTTGATATCATCCTATACCAGTACTTAACTGGTACCATGAGTTTGGTCTTGCCAGGGTTGAAAATTACCAGCCACTTCTCTCCCCATTTCTTAACAGCCTGGAAATCCATCTGTTGATTAGTAGCAAATTCCAAAGAATTTAGTGACTTTGTCATTACTAAACTGGTGATTGGAATATAAATTAATACAAAATTTAGATAGATTTTCATTTAGATCACTTTAAAGCAGGAAGTTTGTATCACAAAGCCAGGGACAATCTCAATCTGGTTGCTGTTTAAGGAAACAGATTGAGGTTTGAAGTATTTTTGGTTATTGCAGATAAAGAGGTGGTGCCCACATCAGCTCAAAAAAAAAAAAAGGGGGGAAACCTTTAATAAATCATCTAAAATATTTAGGCATTTAAAAACTCTTTTGACACCAATCTGCTCAAGTTCCATGATAAAAAAAATCTAAAACCTCTAATTTCAAAATGTTTGTTTAAGTCCTTCACTTACTATGGAGTACAAGTCACCAACAACTTTTCTCCATTATTCTCAACTTTGGGCAGTTGAAGATGAATTCATCTCTTAGGTTTTGTGAGCTTAGAACAGTCATTGATGCTTCTGTAAAATTAGTTTTTTTTTTTTTTATGTAGGAATATTGGCCCTACAGAAGCCCATTTTTACCCCTGGGTAGTCCATGTTAATCTGGCCTCTAATCTTTGACCTGTCCAGAATGAAATGCCCTATTAGGAGCTCATGTTCCACTGGTATAACTCTCAGGAAAAAATGTCAAGATACAAGCCACCACACTGCTACAAGAACTTGACATTGTGGTGGTCATTTTAAAATTAAATCTTACAATATTATCAAAAAATCTATTAAACACCAGCTTAACAATTAACAATAAAAGCATTATTATTACAAAAACCCTCCAAAATGCATTGAAACACACAAATTGTATTTCATTGGAAACATGCTAAACCAAAAGTATTTATCTAGATTTGTTGGCTACTACCCTCAACCAAACTTACCCTGACCGTGACATTGGTTTACCAGAATCTTGGAGACTGGTACATTTGTGGTCCTGTTCGTGGCGGTGTTTCAGACAATAATTTTTCTGACAGCGGTCACATCTTACTGGAACCATCTAAAAAAACAAATGAAGAGATAGCATTTAGAAGTCAGTTTTTTTTTTAACTCTTTAGCATTTAAACCAGCCATATCTGGCCCACATAAGCTTTCTGTTTTATGGTCTAACCAGCCAGATGCAGCCAATCACACCTATCATTCAATGCTATTCTAAAAACATACAATCATATCATCTCAAAATTTCAAAGCTATGAGATAATACATGATTAATTAAATACAATGTTAATGAAAAAAAAAAACTGAATGTTGAAGGGTTAAATCATTTGTTTTTTAGGTCAGGTCAATCCTGACTGAGAACACTATCAACAGATATGTCCCAACTGTGGTGACCACCCCATGTATTTGATGTACCTAGTATTACATTGTTTAAAGTCTTTAGCTTTTATGAGATGAATTGTGATTTGAGGGAAATTTGGTGGCTATTTCTAGCAAATTAGTACAGTTGTTTTCAGTCAGAAAATTTCCTACTAATAGCTACACAAGTGAATGAAATCTCTGGTATGGTTGCATGGTTAAGAAATTCCCTCCCCAATCATGTGGGTCCAGGTTCAGTTGTTATGCATGGCACCTTGGGAAAGTGTCGTCTACTACAGCTCCAGGCTGACCAAAGCTTTGAGTAGATCTGTTTGACAAAAACTGAAAGAAGTTGCAATTCATTCCAAAATTGATAGCTCTTCGACACCCAGTTATGTACTGCTAAGCTAAAATATTCTCTCATTTTTTCAATCTTTCCATTCATTCATTTGCTATTAATATGCGTGGAGGCGCAATGGCCCAGTGGTTAGGGCAGCGGACTCGCAGTCATAGGATAGCAGTTTCAATTCCCAGACCAGGCGTTGTGAGTGTTTATTGAGCAAAAACACCTAAAAGCTCCACGAGGCTCCGGCATGAGATGGTGGCGAACCCTGCTGTACTCTTTCACCACAACTTTCTCTCACTCTTTCTTCCTGTTTCTGTTGTGCCTGTAATTCAAAGGGTCAGCCTTGTTACACTGTGTCACGCTGAATATCCCCGAGAACTACGTTAAGGGTACACGTGTCTGTGGAGTGCTCAGCCACTTGCACGTTAATTTCACGAGCAGCTGTTCCGTTGATCGGATCAACTGGAACCCTCGACGTCATAAGCGACGGAGTGCCAACACACAATATTAATATGCATTATTTACTAACATCTACTTTCATAAGCTAATCATTTAAATTGACTCTTCAATATATAACTTCCTAATTTCTCTCTCTCTCTCAGCCTTCGTTTTCTCCCTAATTCTTCATGCAATTTCCAAA
Source organism: Octopus bimaculoides (assembly GCF_001194135.2). Classification (NCBI taxonomy): domain Eukaryota; kingdom Metazoa; phylum Mollusca; class Cephalopoda; order Octopoda; family Octopodidae; genus Octopus; species Octopus bimaculoides. Next base: position 21,725,849 of record NC_068987.1, on the reverse strand, counting down.
TGAAATCTCTAACACCCTTAACTCTCCTCCCCTCCTGTGTTCTCAAGTTGGCTACATATTTCTTGTACCATCTCTCTAAATTAACACTTACTTGTTCGCGATGCACCTGCCCATTCATACCCCCACCACCAATACCGGATATCTCTCTTCTCCCACCACCAATACCGGATATCTCTCTTCTCCCACCACCAATACCGGATATCTCTCTTCTCCCACCACCAATACCGGATATCTCTCTTCTCCCACCACCAATACTGGATATCTCTCTTCTCCCACCACCAATACCGGATATCTTTCTCCCACCACCAATACCGGATATCTCTCTTCTCCCACCACCAGTATGGGATATCTCTCTTCTCTCACTGGAAACCCCCTCCCTCACTGGTGGTATCTTCTATCATACCTGCAATTTCCTCTCCCCCCCTCTCTCTCCCAGGACAAAGGAAACTAGTTTAGCTGCCCACCTACTTAATCGGCTACCTTTCATTTTGATTCGAATTTTGCCAACAAATTACTTGGTAATCTCCATGAGCATGTGTTGTTTTGTCAACTGTCAGTTGATGTATCGAAGTAGAAAGAGAAAGCTAACAGGTTGTACGTGCGTGCTTGTTCCTCTGTGTGTGTGTGTGTGTGTGTGTGCATGCTTGTTCCTCTCTTCTCTCTCCAGAAACCCCCTCCCTCACTGGTGGTATCCTTTATCATATCTGCAATTTCCTCTCTGCCTCTCTCTCTCCCCAGGACAATTGCAACTAGATTAGCTGCCCACCTACTTAATCTAACATTGGCATATTGATATTCATATTCACTTTTATCTATCTTTATTTATTTATTTACTTAAATCTGCAACACCAGTAATGCTTAAATTTACGAATCAAATTTATGATGTTCACAATGTTTATACTTACAATGCCACTAACACCTACTCCTGCCCCCAGTAGGGGCAACAATCTTAACACGCTTGAATGTTTGAATGATGACAGGTCAAAAGTGAGAACAGGTGTAGCATGTCTATCAAACGAACACAAAAACCTTCTTCTTTTCAGGTGCTGAATAACATCTCCCCTCCCCATGCCTCCTCCCACATTTTTTTCCCAGTTTTTAGAGTTGGCCCTGTCAATATAGGCACACTGAAAGGTAAATCTAGTGAGATTGTAGAGATGCTTCAACGGAGACATGTTGGTGTATGCTACATACAAAAGGTAAGGTGGAGAGGAGCTTCAACCAGGGTCCTCACAGGCAAGGTACATAAGTATAAAATCTTCTGGGAAGGTAACAGTGATGGAGTAGGGGGTGTAGGCATACTCTTTGCGGAGAAATGGGTGGATAAGGTCAATTGGATGACCATGTCGGCTCGATGGTCATGTCAATTGCATGGTTTGTACATGTTCTTGGGTGACAAAAATCTGTCTTAAGGTTTCACACCATCACCTGGCTGTTAGGTACATTTAGTGAGGTCCACTTTGTTGCAAGCTTCTAAACCCAGACACCAATGTATAGATAACCCAATAGCCACTGTTCCATTCTTCCTTTCCTCATCCATCTCTGATGCCCTTCAACAAAGTCATTCTTTCTTGACTAAATTGTAAACACACACACACACACACACACACACACACACACACACACACACACACACCACAGAGGCATGCACATAGATATCCAAAGAGATATAAAGGAATAAAAGATGAAATGACTCACCTCTTTCTGTTTACATCCTTTAAATGAACATTTATTTACATAAATCTGTAATGAATAAACAAATTCAAATATCAATCTTTGAAAAATTGAGGAAGAAAAACAATCAAACATTAAACTGAAGGTTCACTCAACACTTTTCAGTAGAGTAATATATCTATTTAATTTCCATAGGCACAGACATGACTGCATGATAAGAAGCTTGCTTCCTAACCACATGGTTCTGGGCAAGTGTCTTTGGTTATAGCCTTGGATTCACCAAAAGCTTGTTAGTGGATGTGGTGAACAGAAACTAAAAGAAGCCCAGCATGTGTGTGTGAGTCTGTCTGTCTGCCTCTCACTATCACTTGACAACCGATGTTGGTGTGTCTCCATAACAGTTTGGCAAAAGAGACTAATAGAATAAGTACCAGGCATAGCAAAAAATAAAGTAAGTACTGGGGCCAATTCATTCAACTGAAATTCTTCAAGGCGGTGCCTCAGCATTGTTACAGTTTAATGACTGAAACAAGTAAAAGATAAAAGTTAAGGAAAAGGTTAACAGTAACATCAAAGTAGCTGTTGGTTGTGTGGTTAAGAAGTTTGCTTCCCAACTGCATGACTTTGGGTTCAATCACACTGCATAGCACCTTGGACAAGTGTCTTCTACTACACCCCTGAGCTGACTAAAGCCTTGGCAGACAGAAACTGAAAGAAGCCGAGCTTCTGAAAGAAACTGAAAGGCGGCAAGCTAGCAGAAACGTTAGCATGCCGGGCGAAATGCTTAACGGTATTTCGTCTGCCGTTACGTTCTGAGTTCAAATTCCACCGCGGTCGACTTTGCCTTTCATCCTTTCAGGGTCGATAAATTAAGTACCAGTTACACACTGGGGTCGATGTAATCGACTTAACCGCTTTGTCTGTCCTTGTTTGTTCCCTCTGTGTTTAGCCCCTTGTGGGTAATAAAGAAATAAGAAACTGAAAGAAGCCCATTGTGTATAAGTGTGTATGTGGTGTGTACATCTGCATGTGTGCATGTATGTGTATATGTAAATGTATGCATTTTCATGTGTTTCTAATTTTCTATCAAAATATGTGCAGCAATAGGGAAATGTTACCATGCTTGGAAACAGGCAAGACTTGAGAGTCTGTCATAGAAAATTTCCTCAACGAATTCCATCTGACTTGTGCAAGCACAGATGTTGAAACACACATAAACCATTGCTAATGGATTTGGTGGAAGGAAACTAAAAGAAGCCAAACGTGTGTATTTATAACTATTGTGTGAAACCCAGACAAGGAGACACATGCACTTTCATATGCACATATATACACAATGGACTTTCAGTTTCCATTTACCAAATCCACTTGGGAGAACACTTATCCAAGGTGCTGTGCAGTGGGACTGAATCTGAAACCACATGGGGTGGGGGTTGTGTGTGTGTGTGTGTGTGTGTGTGCATGTCTGTATTTCCTTGTCTTAACATCATATGAAAGTTGTAAAAGGGTGTCACTGTTATACAAGCAGTGTCATTTCCAATAGTCTGCCAAAAACATGTCTCGCCATGGGGAAATTGGTGAGGGTTGGGAACATGAAGGGTATTCAACCATAGAAAATTTGCCTCAACAAATTTAGTCAAACCCATGCAAGCATGGAAAATGGATGTTAAGACAGTGATGATATATAAATATATATATAAAAGGTAAAAGACACCCTTCAGTCATGAATGACCATGGTATTGCACCTAGAAAGTTACCCTTTGAGACACAAGTCCAGGCAAGGTAGTTTATGGAAGACCAACAGTCACCCATGCATACCAGCCTCCCATCTCTTCGTCACCAATTTTATCCAAGGGAAAGGCAAAAGGGCCGATACAGGTTGGCACCAGTGAAGCTGCAACTCATTTCTACAGCTGAGTGAACTGGAGCAACGTGAAATAAAGGGTCTTGCTCAAGAACACAACACACAGCCTGGTGCAAGAATTGAATTCATTCCCTCATGACTGTGAGCCCGATGCTCTAACCACTGAGCCATGTGCTTTCACACACACACACACACACACACACATATATAATTTAATGTCCATGTTCTATACTGGAATGGGCTGGATGGTTTGACAGGATCTGATGTGTCTAAGGATTGCATTGAGCCCCAATGTCTGCTTTGGCATGGTTTTATGGCTGGATCCCCTTCTTAACACCAATATTAGGAGCTAAAGAAAAATAATGAAGCCAGTGGCATGAATTTGAGTAACAAAGTTGACTAGAGAGGGAAGTGCACTAAATGCTAGACATGACAAAGTCTTATTAAAATTTCTCTTGCAGACAGAGAAATGAAATGAAAACACTGTATGAGAAGGGGAGATAATTTCAAAATAGTACAAATTTTTCAGGTAGACTGACGTGGTTTAGGAGAAAATGACACCTGCCTGTTTCTGGAATGAGGAATAGTTATGGATAGATGTTTCAGCCTTGGTCTGGCCTTATCAAAATAACATACCCCCTTCATAGAAACACCACAAACACGAGCACACCGACGACACACAAAAATAGCAACACACAAACTATTAAATATTCAAACATAAACAAAAGCAAAAAAAAAAAAAAACAGTTGTTGATACCTTTCGGCGTTGTCTGGCAGGATCTGACTGACAATCATTGTCTATATGATGGCCAATCACAACATCTGGAAGTTCTCCTTTCTTTAAGCCAATTGGCGTATTGCATAAGGGACAGACTGGAACTTGGTTGTCCTGCAAAATACAAGAATATGTGAGGAAAGATGAAGAGGAAACTGCAGAGATAAATAAATGAAAATGAAAATACAAAGGGAAATGGCATCTGATCTGGGAACTTTAAAATTTATCAACTCCTAGATATGACATGTTTTCTATCATAGTTAACAATACCAGATGATATCATTCCCAAGACAAATTACCTGTCTATCAAAGTTAACATTATCAAATGATTTACTACCTCTCATAACTCTCCTGAGATATGACACTAGTCTATCACAGTTAACACTATCATATGATCTGGTACTTATTATATAGCTTGTGTGATATGACAGCAGTCTAAAACAACTCTCTGCTGTTTTAATATTTATGCTTCCAAACTAACTTGAACTGTATGATACAGCAATTACAAATATGAAATAAATACATATACTCACTACCACCACTAACAACAACAATAATAATCACACAAAAATATTTTGAATTAGTTACCTTTTTGTATGATTCTGGACATTTGTGTGTTGCATACTGAATATGATCACGGCTAGAAAAGAGAACAGAAAGAATATCAAATATTTAACTATGTAAAATGACAGTTTATTATCGTTACAGTCAACTTTGCATTTCAGCCCTCAGGGGGTTGATAAAATAAAGTACCATTTAAGCATTGTAGCCAATTTAATTGACCAACCTACCACTTCTCCAAATTTTTTCAGACCTTACAACAGTCAGAAACAATTATTATCATTGTTATTTATCATTACTGTATGGTATACAGTAATGAAAAGAAATTTCACGACTAAGATATAAAACACTCATGATGTTATGCAGTTGGCCCAAGTGAATTTTTTAATTATATAGCTATGCCTGCACTTATTACTGATATGTTTTTTAGAATTTACATTTCAAGAGTGCAGCTATTAAATCTACTGGGACAGTAGGTTCAAAAAGTTTAAGATTTGTTAAAGCTTTACCAATGTAGTCATACAGTAGGAGAATAATAATTTCATTCCATAGTTATGACTATTTACTTCTTGGTGTAAAATGAAATATAATGGATGACAACTCTCAAGATTGAAGAGGTAATATATGTGTAACAAAGAATAAAGCTTTGAGACGTCTAATATGACTGCACTTTCAAAACTACCTATGAGGTAATATTGAAAGTGTAGCTCAGTGTTTCAAATGAAATACAATTTCAAAATATTCATGGAATTTCCATGAGCTCTTTGTATTCACTGAGCACAGCTTTGCCTTTCATGCCTCCAAGATCAATAAAATGAAGTAGCAGCCAAATAATGGAGCTGATGGTATCAATTAAGCTTGCCCTTCAAAACTGCTGGCCTTGTACCTAATACACCTGTCCAGTGTCCAACTACTGCTGCCTCATGAAGTTATGTAGAGCAGCTGCTATCATGTGTAGGAGAGATTCAACTATCAGCTGAAGCCATTGTAAAGATCATTCCATTTCTTTTTGTAGAAACTCACAAAATTATCCATCTTCCCAACAACAAATTTGGCCACCTTATTTCAGAATTTAATATTTCAATATTGCCTACAGATATGATCATAAAGCCAAAAACAATGCAGCACTTAAGACTTTCACTACCACTTTTCCAGACTTATAATTGTCTAGACATAGAAAAAACTACTCTCACCAGTTGTTACCTGTTGAGACACTGTATTCTTCAAAAGTTCCATACTTACTTAAATTTGCCAACACTACTCATGGCATGTCTATGTATCCTTTCATCCTTATAGTTCTTTTACTATTCACTTTCCTGTTATTTTTTTAAAATTTTATTTCAGGTATGTATTTTATCCTGTATATTTTACATGCATTTTTGGTTCTCGCTGCTATCTTTCTTCTGATTTATTGATGCTTTCTATCTTCTCTTTTACCACTTTCAGACTAGTTGTAATGCACCTGAGCACTATATATGAGGTGATATCAAAAGGTTTCCAGACTAGTTAGGTTTGATAAAAAATAACTTATTTACCTTAGTTTTAACATCTCTTTCAAAATGGTCACCTTGCACAACAATACACTGGATCCAGTGTTCCAGCCACTTTTGGAATCTGGAAGTTATTTTCCGTAAGCAAGTCGAGGACCTTCTGCAATTCATTCTGGATCTCAACAATGGTGTTAGAACAGAGACCTTTGAGCTGCATTTTCATCTTGGAGAAGAGATGGAAGTCTGCAAGTGCTAAATCTGGCAAATAGGGCAGGTGTGGTAGTGATACCATTTAGTTTTTGGTGAGAAACTCACAAGCGAGGAGAGCTCAATGACAGACTGCATTGTCCTTTTGAAGAATCTAATACTTCATACCCTACAGATTCAGTGGCTTTCACCAAATGTCCACCCTCAAACACTTCAAAATGTCGCAGTAGAACTATTGATTGACAATCTGGCCCTAGAGGAAGAATTCTCAATGCACGAGCTGATGAAGTTTCTCCACATTTCCAAGGGTGACGCTTGTGGCAGATCTTCCAGAAACATTGTTCTGCTTTTGAAGTGCCTGTGCCACTCAAAACATTGCGTATGACACATTGCTTCATTGTTATAAGCTTGTTAAAGCATGTGCAATGTCTCTATAGCAGACTTCCCAAGTTTAACACAAAATTTCATGTTGGCTCTTTGTTCCAACTTCTACAAACTACAGCATACATGTGATCACAAAAACACAAATTTCACAAATTGAGAAGTAAACACAGCAATGTCACTTGGCACACTGCCTCATGAAGGTCACTGCTAGCTCTCACTGTACACACAACCATGTACTGCAATGTGTTGATGTTTTACAGAACTAGTCCAGGAACTTTCTGATACCACCTCATATAATAAGCTCAATGATGACTGTAGTTTTTCATGGTCAAAAATCACAAGGACAAGCAAATGATCTTTGACACCGCAGAGTTTTTTTTTCTCCTGCCTGCAGTTAGTTTTAAAATGAAAGTCAATCAACACAATCCAATCCCATTCTTTAAACTTGGAGGTCTGAGCACAGTGGATTTGTAGGCTGAGGCAGTTGGACTGTCTTACAATGAAATGGCCTTCTTGTAAGTGAATTGTTTTTCAGGGAGGGAGAGCTTCATCTACCCTGGAATAATCTCATTATTATGATAAAGCGATGTTTAACCCCAAGTCAGCCTTAATCCAACTCAAAGGCATTCTACCAGTGATCATACCTTCCTATACCTTCAGATATATTTGCATCTAGGACTATGTTTAGCAAACATCACATTTTTCAGACAATGTGATGAAGGAAAGTTGGCTGCTATTTCTAGTATGTTGTGTGTTCACATGGAGTTCCTCACTTACTCATAATCTAGAATGAGTGTTGCAGCCCAGTATTTGACCAGTTAAAATGGACAAATCACCACTGAAGGCCATCTATAAATAGACTTAACAGGAAAAAAAAAAAAAACAGCAACTGTAGATAGCATCGTCCTTCACCACATAAGCAAACTACTGACAACAAACTTGTTTATTAAAAGAAACTGGTTCATTAGAAAATACATTCATGGAATCTTTCTGGTTTCAACAATTAACCAGAGGTCACGCTGGGGCATCACACACACACACACACACACACACACAAAACTGTGTGTGTGTGTATGTGCGTGCGTGCGTATGTGATTGATTTTAAGATCCTAGTGCTCAGGTGTTGGGAGTTAGTTAGCTTCGAGCATGTCCCAGTCCGTAGTAGGTATAAAAAACAATTTTCGGGAGCAATAATAATTCTGGGGCACAGAAGGTTGTAGGTTTTCCCCATATCGAAGTTAGGTAAACTGCAAAAGGGTTATTTTATATTTCACAATTAGCATCTAGGGTTGCTAGGGATGCATAAAAAAAAAATCCAAATAGACGGAATGAAGCATGCAAAATCCAGGCTACATATGTTTCCTAGTTAGCAGGACCTCGGAAGTAATAATTACTCAACGAGGGGTACTCCACTGGCTACTCATCAGGCCGAAGATATTTTAGATAAATGAAAGTTACATTGTTGTCAAAGGATCCCAAGTTAACTAACTCGTAAGAAATGTCTCACACACACGCGTGCGCGCGAGCACGCACACCCCAAATTATGTAGAGATACGTATTCGAGAGTGTAGATTATGATTTTGCTAAGAACATAACATTTTTTTTTTAAAGAAATTTCGTTTTATTCTTCCCCATATGTCCCTGACTTTGTTTAAAAGTCTCTTAAAATACATATTTTTTCAATGACATTTTATAGAAATGCCTTTTCGGCAGTGTAGATTACGTAATGTCTCAACTTAAATTCCAAACAAATCTGGAAAAGAAAAGTGAAGATGCTGAAGGTACGAACATAGTGAAAAATTCGTGGCGCGATGGAAGTAAAACGATCTAAAATAGCTCTAAAAGTGTGTGTGTGTGTGTGCGTGTGTGTGTGTGTGTGTGTGTGTGTG
>NC_068987.1:21702312-21716864 GCF_001194135.2 Octopus bimaculoides | reverse complement strand
ATATAAAGGGCATTATTACAGAAAATAATCACGCCACACAGTGGACTTCTCAAAATAACCACATTTAGTACCTAATGCGAGGAAAAACAACCAACAGAAGACGACCAACTTTCTTGGTCGTCTTCTGTTGGTTGTTTTTCCTCGCATTAGGTACTAAATGTGGTTATTTTAAGAAGTCCACTGTGTGGCGTGATTATTTTCTGTAATAATGCCCTTTATATATATATATATATATATATACACACATACATACACACACATTAAAGTATATCAACACAATCATAATCTACACTTAAAAAAAGTTATCTACAAAATTTTAAAACAAATATGCATTTTTCAGAAAACTATGAAGAAACAAGATCAAGGGAAGGGCACCAAAATGTAATTAAGCTACACACAAATATATTTTGTTTTACTGGTTTTAATTATTGGACCGCGGCCATGCTAGAGCCACATATCTATATATATAAGCTGCATGTCTATTACCAGTACTTTGTTTGAGAATTGGTCCGGACGTTGACCTAATGGGAGATAATTCTGTTTGAATGCTTGTGTAAGTTACACGCGCGCGCGTGTGTATGTGTATGTATATATATTTACGTTGCGCGCGCGCGCACGTGTGTGTGCTAATGAGAAAGGGTTTGTCTTTTGAAAAATATATTAAAGAAACGCTCCTGTTTGAGTTTGATTCTTTTTACTAAGGACGACATGGGTCTGCCTGGAGAGTCTTTCATCATAGGTCTAGTTCTGCTCGATCAAAGCTGGCTAAATAACAGCAAATGCGTTAGTAAAGTTGTGTAAGGCGGTAATGGTGGAGGAGAGAATCGGCGAAAGCACTGTGTGACTTCTATAACGTTGGGATCCTGCCAATGTCAAAAGACCACTCGCAATAGATAGTGTTCACAGAACAATTAAACATTTAGAGATCACGCAAAATGAAAGAATGTTTAGGTTAATGAAGAGTAATTTCATATTTGTGTGTGTACAGAAGACGACGATGAAAAAGTTGTAAGATAGCCTACAGAAATCTAATCTCGTGTCCGACGTCAACAATATGGTCGTACTAAATAAGCCCAACGAAGCGACCCAACAGCTTCGACTGTCTAAATTAGAAACCTGAACTAAATTGAAATCCTCACAGCAGCAGTCTACATGCATACATATTGATGACTTGCAGAAAATGAGAGTTAAAAAAAAAACATGAATGAGAAGGGGATTAAGCTGTCATGTCACCCCAAGACAACCATCATTGAAAGGGTATTTTTAATTCATACTCACCAAAATACTTGAGAACAAGCATCACACTTCATTGGCAAAAAATCTGCAAATATAAAATATTTTTAAATTGTTTAATGATTATTTTTAACTATGTACAAGGTTTGTTTCTTTTTCTTTCTATTTTTTTTTTTTTGCAAGAATAAATATATAATTGGCTGCACTTATGATACCAGTGTATTACTAGTACCTATTACAACTATAATTTATTATTAAACCGAAGTAAGCTTTGATAAAGACATGATCAAAACTGTTCCAGCCATGACTATTTATAGTGTCCTTCAGTTGTCAAGATGGCAGGATGTGATTAGAGGGAAATTTGCCTGCTATTTCTGGAAAGTCAAGTAATTACAAACAGGTTCTCTGTAGTTTTATATATATTATCCAGGGTGCAGTGAATAAACCTTCATAATCACCATTCAACTTATCCAACTCTCAAATCTTCTGCACTATCCCCAGATTGACACCCAAACACTCTGAAATGTTTGTATTGGAGCTTCCGGCATGAATGCCAAACAGTACAACATGACATTTCCAAATTTCTAGAAAAGTGAATTGTGTCATGGTGCTGTTTATCTCACAGATGGTGCCCAACAGACCCTACAATACTGTGTTGTCAACAAAATCAAAAACAATGTGCATGCACAAAATAAAAAATGGCAACAATTTACCCATTGCACCCTCTCTCTCTCTCTCTGTATATATATATATATATATATATATATATATATATATATATATATATATATATATATATATATATATATAACTGTATCTGGAAGAAGGGGCAGGACTTATGTGCTTTGCAGGTTTAACATCTGCAAGAAAGACAAGCAGTGAGATACCAGCAAGATGATGTTCAAAGAAGGAAAGACTGGACATAGTTAATGTGTGGGTTGGAAGCAACAAGGGTGGAAAGATAAGTGGGTCAAAGGTACCTGTGTCAGAAAGTTATGAAACCAGCCAGTCCCAAGGAATAGAAGCCATGATAATCTTTTCTACTATAGGCATGAGGCCTGGAATTTGGGGGAAGGGGACTAGTTGATTACATTGACTGTAGTACTCAACTGGTACTTATTTTATCCACCTCTAAAGGATGAACAAAATTCTGCAAAGCATTTTGCCCAGCATGCCAATTCTGCTAGCTTGCTACCTTAATAGAGGTCATAATAAAAGCAATACAAAAGACTGAGAGAGGAGACAGCACCCTTCAGGGCCAAAGGTGGAGCATGATAGTGATTGCAGGTCAATCAGTCAAGTGATCCTTCTCTGACTGCAATTCTGAATGGTCTGTGTTTCTAGCAGCAGCAAAGTCCTACATGTGGGGACAGTATAGCACACATGGTTGATTTGATGTCATAGTGAATTCTGTTGTTTTACCTAAGGTTAGAACTGGTTTGAAATGACCTTCTTAACCACACAGTCATGCCTAATTGCATATATTCAGTGACTGAATCAAGACTGAAGCCATGCTGGGGCATCAGCAACCTCCTTCTCTATCTGTTTTCTTTGCCAGCATAGGTTGGATGTTTTGACAAGATCCAACAAATCAGAGGACCATATCTTGTTCCAGGGTCTCATTTTGGCATGATTTCTACAAGTGGATACCCTTCCTAATGCCAACCACTTTACAGAGTGTACTGGGTGCTATTTTCATTGTACCAACACTAATGCGGTTACCTTGCAGCTTACAAGACTGGAAATATCCTTGAATGAGGTGGGGGATAAGAGAAAGGACAGGTGCTTCCAGCAAGGAGTTGAAAGGCTGAAGTATGATGGCAGTAGCAGAAACAGGTTTACTATTTATGAAAGAGGTTCATGGTTACTTTGTATTTTTCATGGAGTGGATGGGAAAGGCTGAAGAGGGACTCAAAGAGGTAAATACAGTTATGACAAGGTGCCAGAACACACTCTAAAGGAAACATGTCCAAAACAGAATGGAATTAACTGCAGACACAGTGATTCTTAAAATGACAAATACACCCACTCTACCTAACTACCCTTGACAAAAAATATTGGAGAGATATTTGCCCCATGCCTCTCCTTCATCTTTATTGATAAAACAAAATAGAATTTGCAGTTATATAATTCTTCTAACTTCATTATGGTGTTGGACAGATATCAATTTACTAAATTTATTAAATTTTAGGTGCAGGTATTGCTATGTGGTTAATTCTTTGCTTGTCCTGAGTATCGCATGTAATACACAGGACATATTTCTCTGGCCTCCATTGCATCATATATGCTACACATTCCCAATTCTTTTCAAACAGAGTAATTTAGGAAAAATGAAAAGAAAGCTTTATATTAAGCAGAACACTTGAAATAAGGGCTAACTAAAAGTCTGAAAACAAGCATGGATGTTTAGGGTAAATATATGAAGATGCTTTGGAAAGGCAATGGGTCAAGAAGTTCACTTTGCATCTCCTATCGCCCCAATATGATCTGGCAGAGTTTTTACAGCTGGATGCCCTTCATAATGCCAACCACTCCGAGATTGTAGTGGGTGCTTTTATGTGCCACTGGCACACGAGCCAGTCAGGTGGGCCTGGCATCGATCACGTTCAGATGTTGAATACACATATAGACATTTATAACTAAAACAATTAACTAACCTATATATATATATATATATATATATATATATATTGTGTGTGTCTGTTTATGTGTAACCTTGTCTTGACATCACCTTACAGTTGTACACAAGTGTATAAGTGATTTTGTCTTCTGTGAAAAACATGTGTAGTCATAGAAAACCTGCTTCAACAAATTCTGCCAGACCTTTGCTATTATGGAAAAGTGGTTGTTAAAATGATGATGATTGTGGTTCTATCCCTATATATTCTGAATTCAAATTCTTCTCGGCCCATTTTTTTTCTTTCTTTCTTTGATAGTCGGGTACAAAAGCCTAGTGCAGCTGCTGGCTCTCCAGACCTCAGTCAAACTGTCTAACCCATGCCATCATGGAAAATGGACGTTAAACGATGATGATGATGATGATGATGAATTCCCTTTTTGCTTTTTATTTTACTTTTGGAAAACAAGTATCTAGTATTCAATGTTCATTGTATTGTCTGAATGTCAACAGTATGTGTGTGTGTCTGAAAAAGTTCTTTGTTTTATAAGTACTATTTTGTAACTGTAAGTTACTATTCGTTTACTTTGATGTTGTTACTAGTTGTAATAAGTTTGTGGATTCTCAGGTCCCATTTATATTTCTAAAGCTGTTGACACCACCAGATTAAATGGTGCTGCCCAGGTGCCAAAACCATAGTGATTTCATTTGGCAGCTGATGATGAGAATACACACTTGTTATGCACAATTATGAATGTCATATGAACGTCTTATGTTTGTCTTGTTATTCTGAGTTGTCCTTCATTCTTGTAAGCTGGAAAGTGTTTGTGGATGCATAGTTTGTTGGGATCACTTACACTGGTATTGTCTGGTTACCTTCATAGGTAATCTAAGTACGTTTGGATAACACTTACATATTCATGTTTAGTTTTTGGAGGCTTTGTGGTGCATATACACACACACAACAGTCTTCTTTCAGTTTCTGTCTACCAAATCCGCTTGCAAGGTTTTGATTACCCCAGGGCTACAGTAGAAAAGACAATTGCCCAAAGGTGCTGCACAGGGGGATTGAAAGCAAAACCACATGGTTGAGACACAAGCTTCTTACTCACACAGCTGCATAAACAAAAAAATTTCATCCACTAATTCTGCTATCTACAAATGGTGTTCAGATCTTTTTTTAAGGTCTATTTACTTATTTCTGTGTCATCCAGTGCAAAAGGTCATACAATTAAGTTAATGAGAGAGAAACTGACAGACAGAAAGATTGTATGTATGTGTGCATGCATGCTTACTGTAATTAACTGTGCAAAATAGATATATTTGTGTGTGTTTATCTTAACTGTCCAAAGTGGATACTTAAGAGTGAGTGTCTAAGTGTATGGTATACAACAATGTGTGGGTAAGTGTGCATGTGTTTAAGTATGTGTTTATAAAACACATCAAGGTATTAGTCAAGCCTCTCTACCCCCACCCAAAACATTAGTCATTATCACAATTAGATAATGAGGGAAAAAAGAATAACAACAACAAAAGAAACTAAAAATATACATAAGAATGTAAGGATTGATTTTTGAAAACACATACATACTGCTAGATCAGTCATATAGACAAGTACCTATTTTACTATGTTTATAATTTGCAAAGATGTAAGCACATACTTATATCCTGTTGCTCAATGTGTAAAGCACAAACACACATAAGTTACATTATGTTTATTGTCTGTCTTTGTATTGTCCTCTTCATCCTTCATCCTAGTGGCAAATAAGTCATTATTATTATCAATATTAATAACCCTTTTGCTGCTGAAATGAAATATATCTACTCAGAATACCATTACCTTCAACTTCAGAATACAGTTTTATATACCAATCTATCTGTTGTTGTTGAAGTTCATGTTTGAAACTATTTTTTGTTGAGATGTGTCGAGTTTATTGAGGCAACATAACTTGCAGAAAATACCAATTCTATTTTTTGGTAAATATTTGGAATAATCATAACTGGAATAATCCTGAAATTCAATTTTGCAGTTAAAGGGTTTTAAGGCAGTGAGTTGGTAGAATCATTAAAGCATCAGAAAAATGTTAGAGATGCATTTCTTCTGGGTCTTTACATTCTGAATTGAAATCTAACTGAGGTCAATTGCATCTTTCATCCTTTTTGGGGTTAATGAAATGAAGTACCAGTTAAATACTGGGGCAATGTAATCAACTAAATACCCTCTCACCTCAAAATTGGTGGCCTTAGTATCATTAATGTTTTCCATCTTATGCAAGTTTCTACTGCACCATCAGGTGCATCCATGTCCCTGAGCTGTGTACAGAATTGTCTTGGGGGGAATTTAGAATGATATTTGTATACTACTGACACTTGGAGGCGCAATGGCCCAGTGGTTAGGGCAGCGGACTCGCGGTCATAGGATCACTGTTTCGATTCCCAGACCAGGCGTTGTGAGTGTTTATTGACTGAAAACACCTAAAGCTCCACAAGGCTCCGGCAGGGGATGGTGGCGAGCCCTACCGTACTCTTTCACCACAACTTTCTCTCACTCTTACTTCCTGTTTCTGTTGGGCCTGTATTTCAAAGGGTCAGCCTTGTCACACTGAATATCCCCGAGAACTACGATAAGGGTACACGTGTCTGTGGAGTGCTCAGCCACTTGCATGTTAATTTCATGAGCAGGCTATTCCGTTGATCGGATCAACTGGAACCCTCGACGTCGTAAGTGACGGAGTGCCAACAACTACTGACATTATCATTATTACTACAGCACAAGAGCTACAGCATGACATCTGTTCCTGTTCCCCGTATCATGCTTTAACCTCTCCTCACCTAGCATAAACCCATCTCCCTCAATATTGCATTCCTCATCAGTTGAGGGGGGGTCTTACAAGTTACTCAGTGAATTTTCTAGGGCTGGGCCATGTAAAAAAGCACCTAGTGTATTCTGCAAAGTGGTTGACATTGGGAAAGGCATAAAGCCATAAAAACCATGCCAAAGAAGACATTAGGGTTTGGTGCAGTCCTCTGGTTCACTGGCTTCTATTGAACCATTTAATCCATATCAGCCTGGAAAATAGGCATTAAGTATGGCCCCTTGGGTGAGTGTCTTTCTCTACAATCCCAGGCAAACCAAAGCCTCATAAGTGGATTTGGTAGATGGAAACTGAAAGAAACTTGTTGCGAATGTATGTGTATCCTTGTTTTGACATTACATGATAGTTGTAAATGACCATTATTATCATACAAGCAGTGTGTATGTGTATACAAGTAACATCTTCTGTGAAAATGTCCAACCACAGGGAAATAATACCTTGCTTGGCAACAGGTGAAAGTTGGCAATAAGAAGGGCATTCAGTCAAAGAAAACTGCCTCTTGACCCATGAAAGCATGGAAAAAGCTGACATTAAAATGATTAAATTGATGACGATGGTAATAGATAATGTAAACATAGATATAACATATCTGGATAAAGAATGGAATGATCATAGTTAAAACACTAGTCATCAAAGGCCTGCTCAATCAGAGTCTGCCTGGGGCTAAACAAACAACCTCACCAGTCGTAGAGGTTATGGGTACTGTCCCTCTATCTCAATTAAAATTGGAAAAACACACACACACCTATGTATGTAGTAGTGAGTGAATGAGGGGAAAGACGGAAGGGAGGAGGGAGAAAAAGAGAGGGATACTGCAACGTAAGATTTCCCAAATTTTGGGTGGCAAACAAGAAATCTCTCTCAAAGACAGAGAAAGAGACAACTGACAGAGAGACAGACAGAAAGACAGAGACAAATAAAAGGGGAGGGAGACGCAAAGCGACTGAGAAACAAAAAGACACAGAAAGATAGAGAGACAGACTGATAGAGACAAACAAATTCAAAGTAACATTTTGTTTTCGAATTCCTCTCCCCCCCCTCACTACTTCTATCGTCAGCCATGTTTGCCCAGACCTTACATATTTGGCAAGGTTATTGTTGTTTAAGATCAAAACCAGTCCAGGTCGAGCAGACCTACAACTAAATGTGTTCCAACCATGGATATCCTATCTACTCTCATATAAAAAAAAATGGAAAGAAAAACAAAACGCTAAAATTATAGTCACTGGTCTACAAGAAGAAGGAATGGTTATGACAGGAACTGCTTTGATCATAATCAGCTGAATAAAATAAGACAGACGTGGGGTTAAACAACAACATCAACAGTATTTTTTTTCTTTCGGGCACAGTGTATCTAGGCCTACTTTAGTCAATATGTTCTTTCCTTAGTGAAGTTCTTCCTTAAATTATGATTTGAGGAAGATCTTGCTGTTATTTCTAGCATGCTGAGGGACTACAAATAGAAGCTACCTAGTTGGCGCGTATCTATGTGTATACAGGTAATATGTGTCTAAGTACGGACATGTGTGTGTGTGTGTGTGTGTATTGCTGTGTGTATTTCAGTAGTTTTTCTCAATGAAGAAACCGAGTCTCTCTCTCTCTCTCTCTCCCCAAATATATGTATATGTGAGTGTGTCTGCACGAGTGTAATTATATGAGCGTGAGTGAGCGTGTCCGTCAGCACGAGTGTAGCTCTATGCGTGTATGGGTCTTCATGAGTGTCAGAATGTGTGTGTGTGTACGTAAATCAGTATATGTGTGTATGTACGAGAGCTAGTATACGTATCTCTTACAACAGTGTGTGCATGTGCATATATGTGAGTATGTATGTACAACAGTCAATATGTGTGTGTGTGTGTATAAGAGCATATCTCTCTTCATCAGTGCGTCTGCACGATTGTGTGTATGTGTGTGTGTGTGTGTGTATGCGCGCAGGTAAGAAGAGGTTCTTAAAAAGACCTTTACGACATTTTCAACCAAGGAGCCACAATGGTTGCTGCTAACGACGCCGTCGTCATCGTCATGTTGGTGGAAGTGGTGATGGTGGTGGTAGTAGTAGTAGTAGTAAATGAAAATGCTGGCAACACTACGACTACTATTGCTACTTTCAAAAACCGATGATAAACCAGAGTAGAAAAATCAGCTGGAAAATAGTGTTCTGGTGAGCATATATGTGTATGTGTGTGCGTGTGTATATGTGAATGAAGAAGAGAGTTTTTGTATGAGAGACAGAGAGAATGTGTGTGTGTGTGTGTGAAAGAGAGAGAGAATGTGTGACAAAAAGAAGGAACACTACGAAAATTAAATGAAGGTTCGTGTAATTATAATAAATGTGAGTGTGAGGCAGGCTATGGGCGGACGCACACACACACAGAAAGAACCTATATGTGACCGCTCGATGTGCTGAAAGTAATAATCAAATTTTCCTGAAATCACCCGACACTGGTTTATATATATATATATATATATATACGTGCATGTATGTATTGAATAACACTGTCTTAGGTATCCAGAAATACGAGATGGGCAAAGCTGGAACGTCTTTGTCAAAGAGATGCTGTATCAGAAACTCAAGGGGTTACCTCACTAATGGCACTTATAAACAGGCAGACATAGTGATTGCAGTAGATAGGAGGATATGAAACAACAAACGGTTGGACAAGTGTGTGTGTGTGTGAGTGTGTACACATGTATTTATCCGTACATGTAGGTATATGTGTCCGTGTACATATGCATAGACGTATGTATATGTGTGCAGGTATATATATATATATATACATATACACACACACACATCTTTCCTCACCAAAATAAATTCGTTCCTCCACTGATGTTGACCTCAAGTTCTATTAACTGTCACCTTTTGACCTCACTAGCAATATACATAAAAATATAAAGGGTATGTGTGTATGTACGCACACACACCTACTGTCAGCTCCCTATATATCACGTAACGTCCACTTTTCCATGCTCACATAGGTCAGACGGAATTTGAAATGTTTTTAATAGCTGGATGCCTTTCCTATTGCCAACTCTCACCTGTTTCCAAGCAAGGTAATAATTTCCTTTGTGGATGCAAGGAAGCAAATGAAGAACATCACTTGTTTGAGTGCTGCTCATTTACAACCATTACATGATGCCAAGGCAAGAGAACATGCAAACACATATATACAAATGTTTGTATATGTATGACAGGCTTCTTTCAGTTTCCATTTACCAAATCAATTCAGCCCAGGGCTATAAAAGAACATACTTGCTCAAAGTGCAGCACAGTCAGATTGAACCCAAGTGCAGTTACACTTGGACACATCATACATACATAACATACTAGAGTTTGTGGTTTTAATATACAAATATGAAGAAGACCTTTTTTTTTTTTGTGCTAGGTGAGTTTGAAGGAAGGGACAGTGCCCAAGGCCTTTGCAGGCCCTCCAACAGCAGTGAAGTTGATGTCATTAATGTTCCACTTGAACTGTAGGAAAGATTTCACTGGGAAGAGATTCCAGTGGAGCAAATGTTCTGGGGAAGAAAGACTAGGTGTAGTGATTATTGTGGGGCCTAATGGAGGAGGAGAGTGAGCTGACACAACATGGGTAATGAGAAGAGCAGAGAGTCAGGGTTGTCTAAGGGAAGTGGCACGAGGAAGGACAGCTGAGAAGCAGAGACCATTATAGTACAGTTCAAAAGGCAGAGAGAAGACACAGTATGCTAGTGGGTTAGAGGAAGGATATATATATATATCAGGAGTGGCTGTGTGGTAAGTAGCTTGCTTACCAACCACATGGTTCCGGGTTCAGTCCCACTGCGTGGCACCTTGGGCAAGTGTCTTCTACTATAGCCTCGGGCCAACCAAAGCCTTGAGTGGATTTGGTAGACGGAAACTGAAAGAAGCTCGTCGTATATATGTATATATATATATGTGTGTGTGTGTGTGTTTGTGTCTGTGTTTGTCCCCCTAGCATTGCTTGACAACTGATGCTGGTGTGTTTATGTCCACGTCACTTAGCGGTTCGGCAAAAGAGACTGATAGAATAAGTACTAGGCTTACAAAGAATAAGTCCCGGGGTCGATTTGCTCGACTAAAGGTGGTGGTCCAGCATGGCCACAGTCAAATGACTGAAACAAGTAAAAGAATAAAAGAATATATATATATATATATATATGTCTTCTGATTTGGAGTCAATGAATTGTGAAACATGTCCAGAGAATCACCATTATTTTCATTGTGCAAAGAGAATAACAGCTTGTATGTATATCTGTTCAAAGTCTCAATTTATCTTATGTTCCTAATACATGTGTTATGCATAATTATTTAGCACACATACATGTACAAGCATGGCTGCATGTTTAAGAAGTTTGTTTCACAAGCATATGATTTGGGGTTCAGACCCATTGCATGGTATATTGGGCAAGTATCTTTTACTTTATGCCCTGGATCAACTAATGTCTTGAGAGTGGAATTGGTATGCAACTATATGGAAGCTGATTCTATATAAAACACCTTCACTAATAATCATGCATTCAGTCTTTTATGGATTAAGAAACAGACTTACTTCAGCTCAAGGGATGTCAGCCAATCTTGTGCACAGCTCAGTAACACAGTTGAGCTGTGAGGGCAAGATCTTCAACACAGTCACGGTTAGAGAGGTAAGTATTTTGTTGATGCTTCAATCACGACTGCTTGAGAGTGAAGCTTTTGTTGTGAATGGGATCATGACTTTACTAAGGATGTACTTCACTATAATCACAAACAGAAAGGCCAGGGTACCTCCCTGAAAGATTCCTGCTGTTGTTAGAAGCTTTTTAGTTAGATTGCTTGTACATTGAAATAAAAATTCATGGCTTTTCATACCTGAGGGTTATAGCTATGACAGTCTCATCTGGGACACTATAGTTCAACAGGATATTTAAGATGGCTCTTTTCTTGATACTATCAAATGCATTGTGGTAGTGTTGATTTGCCTTTGCAGAAAACATTTTAGTTCTGTCTTAGGATGGGGATTAATGTGAGGGGAAATTCTATTAAGGAGCCCACAGTTGTAAATTTTTGAGGATAGAGATGGAAGAATAATTCTTCTGTAGTTGTGAGGCAGATGAAAATGACCTGAAGTTCTGAGGCAGGTGAAGATGACCTGAAGTTTTGAGGCAGGTGAAGTAGAGTAATTGAAGACTTCAAGAAGGCTGTCAATGTGTTTCCTTTATAGATCTCATTACAGAATTCTAACAGGTGTCTGGAAAAGTGGATTCACACAATGACTAGAATGTTATCTGGACCTGGTGTTCTTTTTCTTTTTCCGTTTTTTAATATTTTTAGGCATTTTAGTAAAAGTGAAGATACATGGCTTAATAGTTAGGGTGTTGCATACATGATTGTAAGATCATGGTTTAAATTCCTGGATTGAGTAGTGTGTTGTGGTCTTGAACAAAACACTTCATTTCACATTGCTCCACTTCACTCAGCTACAAATAGGTTCCACCAATAGCTGGAAAGTTAACACTGTGATAGACTGGCATCCCATTCAGGGGAAAGAGTTGTAATCTCAGTTACACATGCCATGGAAACTCGGTTAAGGTCCACGATACACCTAAGTTTAAGTCAATTGGCCAGTCAGGATCGATAGGTCATCTGCAACTTTGTGGTTGAGAAAAAGATTATCAAGTTTGATGATATGTAGCTCTATATTACAAAACAACAATTTAAAATGCTGAAACCATGCATCTTGATGCTGGTCAGTGGTTTCTCTTACAATGTAAATCACTGGAGAAGCTCTCAATGGAGATGAGAGCCACCAGACAATTTGTTTCAATGATATCACATGGCTCAAGGAGGTTGGTTTCTTGAGTCCTTTGTTGCTGGCAATAAGAAAGACTTCCTTACATGCAAGGGACAAGCCTAGAGTGCCTATATCACGCTTTGAAACATCTAGCAATGATGCGCTTTACAGTCAACAATGCTTACCTTCTTCAGAGAATATGTAGAGAGCATTTTTCTTTATGGAGCTAAAACCTGGGCTTCAAGATCACCTTAATGGTGCATATACATACATCTGGCTTCTCATGAGGGCTCAAAATATCTCATGGCATGATCACAAGAATAAAGAAGAGATTTATGGGTATATTTTACCCATCGTTGTAATTATTACTCAACATAAGGTAGGCATTGCTGGCCACTGCTATTGTGCTGAACAGCAGGCTACAACAAATGTTATTTAGATTTCCACACCCTACTGGAGGATAAAGACCACTCGATTACATTGATATTATTGATTGAGACACACAACATGAAATTGAAGTATATGTATTTATGTGTGCAAATGCTTACAATCTGTTTAGTCGTTGAATGAAATCCCTCAAGCATAAATGACAACACTATGTCAACAACTTTAAAAAACAAAACATTTTTTTTAAAAATCGCCTTATATCTTCGCAATTTTGAAGTAAAACAAAAAAAACCTCACTTGTAAAAACTGGTAATCATTAGCTTTAGGAAAAGCATCCAGCAGTAAAATAATGTCTTAATGTCTTCATCAAACCAATACTCACTTGGAAAAAATGGACATTAAAATGTGTGTGTGTGTACAAATTTATGCATGTGTATACATATGCATGTATATGTGTGTTTGTGTGTATAGTAAGGAGTTTGCTTCTGAACTACATGGTCCAGGATTCAGTCCCACGGTATAACACTCTGGGCAAATGTCTTCCTTCTACTCTAGCCTCAAGCTGACCAAGGTTTGTGAGTGGATTTGGTAGATGGAAAATGAAAGAAGCCTGTCGTGTGTGTGTGTGTGTACATGCATGTTTGAATGCATCTATGTGTGTCTTTGTGTTTGTCCACCACCATTGTTTGACATCTAGTGTTGATTTGTTTACATCCCTATAACTTAGTGGTTTGGCAAAAGAAATCAACAGAATTAGTATTTGGTTTAAACAATAAGTACTGGGGTTGATTTGTTCGACTAAACTTCTTGAACTGGTACCCCAGCATGGCCACAGTCAAATGACTGAAACTATATCTATATATATATATATTCTTTTATTCTTTTACTTGCTCCAGTCATTTGACTGTGGTCATGCTGGAGCACCGCCTTAAACGGTTTTTAGTGGAAGAAATTGACCCCAGGACTTATTGTTTGTAAGCTTAGTATTTATTCTATAAGTGTCTTTTGCCAAACCACTAAGTTACAGAGACACAAACACACCAATATCAGGAGGACAAACACAAAATCACACATAACTTCTTACCACATCTGTGATGTATGTGTGTGTGTGCACGTGCACACACAAGCACCATGTAGATAGTATACAGTTCCCTAATTATAATCATATCAGATTTGTTATTTATTTTACCCCAAGTCAACACTGAGCAATAGACCGATGTTCTAAGGCTTTTCAGCCATGACCAACACACCTTCCTAAAAGGCATGTAGGAATATCATACCTTCTGTATTGTCCTTATAAGACATCTGTGGGTAACTTGAAGCAAATTTTGTTGCTACTTCTAGCAAGCTGAGTGACTACATGCAAGTTCTGTCGTTAATACGTGTACCAAGTTGTTGCAGTTGGTGTTGATAGTAACAACATTGTCAATTCAAGCAATGATCTTGTTCAATTTATATATCATTAGTATACTCACACTCTCTGAGTGGTTGGCGTTAGGAAGGGCATCCAGCTGTAGAAACTCTGCCAAATTAGATTGGAGCCTGGTGTTGCCATCCGGTTTCACCAGTCCTCAGTCAAATCATCCAACCCATGCTAGCATGGAAAGCGGACGTTAAACGATGATGATGATGATATATATATATATATATATATATATATATATA
>NC_068987.1:21698579-21701822 GCF_001194135.2 Octopus bimaculoides | reverse complement strand
TATACACACAAAAGAATATATAAATAGGCAAGCACGTACATGTACATTTACATAGAGACACGTATGTGTGTGTACATATATTTATATATACACAAGTCTTCATTTTAGTTTTGTTTTAGCCAATATAGTAAACGCCATGCCAATATACTGCCTTCTCCTGAGACCGTGTGTGTGTGTGTGTGTGTGTGTGTGTGTGTACATTTGCAAGAGAAACCTATACAGCAACAGTTTGGTATTTAAAGGCCAGGAAATATTAAACTGACTCCCAAAAGATTCATGAAACTTGACCGAAGTTTCTCTGCAACTTTTAGAACTGGCTGAGTCCATCCCTCTTCAAGTTTGACCAGAATCAATTTCTTCGAGAAAGCAAAAGACAAACAGATTATGTTCGCTTTTTTATGCTTGCATGCTTCGGATGGAATTTGTTGAGGCAGATTTTCTTTGGATGGATGCCTTTCCTGTCACCAACCCTCACCCATTTCCAAGTAAGGTTTTATTTTCCCAAAATTAGACAAGTTTCCACAGAAAATTGGAAATAGATGACACCACATATATAAAACTGATACTCATCTACATCTATCACATGATGTTGAGACAATGAAACACAAACGCAATCACCCATACACACATGCATGATGAGCTTCTTTCAGTTTCCATCTACCAAATCCATTGACAAGACTTTGGTCAGCTCAAGGTACCACACAGTGGGACTGAACCTGAAATCATGTGGGTGGGAAGCAAACATTTTGATCACACCACACAGCCACACTATGCCTGTATGCAAATTGAAGCTTAACCATACTCGCAGGTATGACCTGGTATTTTGTACCCCACTTGCACTACTTGTTTTAGGTGACTATGTGGTTGAGACCAAAAACATCCCCTTTCAGCCTTCTCACACTTGACTTAGTGGAGCATTAAGACTGACAGTTGGCAGGGGGGGGGGGGTGAGAGACAGAGAGATATGTACAAGCATTCAGCTAGTACTCATTTTCAGCTGAGGAGACTAGGACATAAAATAATGTTGCCTTACTCAAAGACACATCCATCACCTTATGACTGTGAATTCAATCTCCCTAAGTAACCAACACACCATGGCCATACTGGGGCCAACACTGTGGCTATACCGGGGCACTGCCTTGAAATTTTAGCTAAATGTATTGACCCCAGTACTTATTTCTTAAAGCCTGGTACTTACTCTATCGGTCTCTTGTGCTGAACTGCTAAGTTACAGGGATGTAAACACACCAGCACTGGTTGTCAAGCAGTAGCAGTGGATAAAAACAGACACAAACAAACATATACATAGACACATATATACACACACACACACACACACAACGGGCTTCTTTCAATTTCTTATTTCTTTATTGCCCACAAGGGGCTAAACATAGAGAGGACAAACAAGGACAGACAAAGGGGTTAAGTCGATTACATTGACACCAGTGTGTAACTGGTACTTAATTTATCGATCCCGAAAGGATGAAAGGCAAAGTTGACCTCGGCGGAATTGGAATTTGAACTCAAAACGTAGCGGCAGACGAAATACCACTACGCATTTCGCCCGATGTGCTAACGTTTCTGCCAGCTCACCACCTTTCAGTTTCTATCTACCAAATCCACTCACAAGACTTTGGTTTGCCTGAGGCTGTAGTAGTTCAGTGGAACTGAACCCAGATCCATGTGGTTGGGAAGCAAGCTTCTTACCACATATATATATATTTTAGGAAGCTGGTCAATGAGTTACCATTGGTCTCACACCTATAAAGCACTTAGCCATTCGGGTGACTCAACAGATTCAAATGGCCAAGTCACATATACAGCTAAGCGCTTTTTGTGCAAAACTAATAGCCACTCTCTGACTAGCCATAACAATCAACGTCCTAGAAAATATATTACTCCTCTAATGTTTTAGAGTGTGCTTCTTTTTCAGATATATGAACTACTGGGCGTAGGAGTGGCTGTGTGGTAAGTAGCTTGCTTACCAACCACATGGTTCCGGCACCTTGGGCAAGTGTCTTCTACTATAGCCTCAGGCCGACCAAAGCCTTGTGAGTGGATTTGGTAGACGGAAAATGAAAGAAGTCTGTCGTATATATGTATATATATATATATGTATATATATATATATATATATATGTGTGTGTGTATGTTTGTCCCACCAACATCGCTTGACAACCGATGCGGGTGTGTTTACATCCCCGTATATATACATATATGTATATATATATATATATATATATATATATATATATATATACACACATATATATGTATGTATGTATATATATCAGACAGGTGGAGAGACAGACTGCTAGACAGACAGGTGGAGCAACAGACAACTAGACGGACAGGTGGAGTGACGGACTGCTAGATGGACAGGTAGAGCGACGGACTGCTAGACGGACAGGTAGAGCGACGGACTGCTAGACGGACAGGTAGAGCGACGGACTGCTAGGCGGACAGGTAGAGCGACGGACTGCTAGACGGACAGGTAGAGCGACAGACTGCTAGACGGACAGGTAGAGCGATGGACTGCTAGATGGACAGGTAGAGCAACGAACTGCTAGACGGACAGGTGGAGACACGGACTTCTAGACGGACAGGCAGAGTGACAGACTGCTAGACGGATAGGTAGAGCGATGGACTGCTAGACAAACAGGTGGAGACACGGACTTCTAGACGGACAGGTGGAGACATGGACTGCTAGACGGACAGGTGCAGAGACGGACTGCTAGAGAGGCAGACTGCTAGACAGAGATGTAGAGAGACAGACTACTAGATGGAAAGGTAGAGAGATAGAATACTGGATGGCTAGTTAGAGAGACAGACTGCTGGACGGACAGGGAAAGAGACAGACTGTGGGATGGACAAGTAGAGAGAGACAGACTGTGTGATGGATACGGAGAGAGACAGACTGTGTGATGGATACGGAGAGAGACAGACTGTGTGATGAACAGGCAGGGAGAGACAGACTGCATGATGGACAGGTATAGAGAGACCAAAGTTTGATGGTGGACAGGTAGAAAGAGACAGATGGTGTGATGTACAGGTAGAGAGAGAGAGACTGTGTGGACAGGTAGACAGACAGTGTGATGTACAGGGAGAGAGACAGACAGTGTGATGGACAGGGAGAGCGACAGACAGTGTGATGGACAGGGAGAGCGACAGACAGTGTGATGGACAGGGAGAGCGACAGGCTGTGTGATGGACAGGGAGAGAGACAGACTGTTTGATGGACAG
>NC_068987.1:21698256-21698569 GCF_001194135.2 Octopus bimaculoides | reverse complement strand
AGCGACAGACAGTGTGATGGACAGGGAGAGCGACAGGCTGTGTGATGGACAGGGAGAGAGACAGACTGTTTGATGGACAGGGAGAGAGACAGACTGTTTGATGGACAGGGAGAGAGACAGACTGTTTGATGGACAAGTAGAGAGAGAGACAGGCTGTGTGATGGACAGGGAGAGAGACAGACAGTGTGATGTACAGGGAGAGCGACAGACAGTGTGATGGACAGGGAGAGCGACAGACAGTGTGATGGACAGGGAGAGCGACAGACAGTGTGATGGACAGGGAGAGCGACAGGCTGTGTGATGGACAGGGAGA
>NC_068987.1:21697453-21698142 GCF_001194135.2 Octopus bimaculoides | reverse complement strand
CAGGGAGAGAGACAGACTGTTTGATGGACAAGTAGAGAGAGAGACAGACTGTGTGATAGACAGGGGGAGAGAGACAGACTGTGTGATGGACAGGGACAGAGACAGACTGTTTGATGGACAGGGAGAGAGACAGACTCTTTGATGGACAGGGAGAGAGACAGACTGTTTGATGGACAGAGAGAGAGACAGACTGTGCGATGGACAGGGAGAGAGACAGACTGTGCGATGGACAGGGAGAGAGACAGACTGTGCGATGGACAGGGAGAGAGACAGACTGTGCGATGGACAGGGAGAGAGAGAGACAGACAGACTGTGTGATGGACAGGTAGAAAGCGAGAGACTGTGCCACCGCCAGGTACAGAGACAGGCTGTGTAACTGTCAGGTAGACAGACAGGCTGTGTAACCAGTAGGTAGAGGGACAGGCTGTGTAACAGACAGGCAGTGCAATGGACAGGTAGGCAAACAGGCTGTGTAACAGACGGGCTGTGCAATGGACAGGTAGGCAAACAGGCTGTGTAACAGACAGGCTGTTTAACGGACAGGTAGGGAGACGGGCTGTTTAACGGACAGGTAGGGAGACGGGCTGTGTGATGGACAGCTGGGCAGGGAGACGGGCTGTGCGATGGACAGCTGGGCAGGGAGACGGGCTGTGCGATGGACTGCTGGGCAGGGAGACGGGCTGTGCGAC
>NC_068987.1:21669449-21694275 GCF_001194135.2 Octopus bimaculoides | reverse complement strand
GAGAGAGAGAGAGAGGAGAGAGAGAGAGGAGAGAGAGAGAGGAGAGAGAGAGGAGAGAGAGAGGAAAGAGAGAGATGGACAGGTATAGAAATGACCAGCTGTATGGAAATGTAGCAAGATAGTTATATGAACTGTTAAAGGGGGAGACAGCTATTGGTATATATATCTATATAAAGAAAGACAGCTTTAAAAGAATCTAGAAATAGCCAGCTGTGTGGAAATCTAGAGAGACAGGTAGAGGCCTATATGAACATGTAGATAGACAGCTAAGTGGTCTGTTATAGAAAGACAACTAAATTGACATGAAGAGTGATAGCTTAGATGTGCCGCAGAAAGATGGTCAAAGACTCTTAATTCGTAGGTGGTAAAAAGCTTGGCAGTTTGACAGACAACTAAATGGACTCGATGAAAGATAGACAGGCATATAGAGAATAGCTAGACGGATAGGTAAACAGATAGATGAGTAGATATACGTGGAGGTAACTAGATATGACAGATAGATGGACAAATAAACTAACGGTTAGTTGAACAGAAACCGACAAATATGACATACGCACACATAAGCAGTATGATAGATATATAAACATGCAGACAGATGGATAGCTAGATTTAGAGACAGACAAGTAGATACGTAGACACACTGATGGATAGTCTGACAGACATACACATATTTTATAGAAAGTCAGATATCTTGACGGACAGAAAACAGATTTATAAACAAACCGCTTTATATATATATATATATATATATATATATATATATATATATATACACACATATATATATGTACACACACACATACAGATAGATATGGTAGATGGACAGTAAAAGACGAAAAGAGACGTCTACTGAGAAAGGCAGACAGCTGGACAAACTGACAAACAGCGCAGACAGACAATTATAGTCAGATAGGTACATAGATAGATGATAAAACTATAAGAAAAGCAATTAGGCAAACGAACATATATTTAGATAGAAAGGGAGCGAGAAACACAGTTTATATATATATATATATAAATATATATATATATATATATACACTCACATACATATAAGACAAGCTGTCGAGAAGACAAACATTTTGTCACGAGAAGACAGGTGCGGTAATAATGGTTAGTGTGACTGAGAGAGTGAAATGAAATGTTGCAAAGAGAAAAATATAAATCTGTATAATTACCCAGCATTTTACAGGTAGATTCACCACAATTAGCACCCAGATGAGGAAATTCCATCTTTTCTTGTTTTTGTTTTCTTCTTTCTTTAAGAGTCTTTTTTTTTCTCTGTCTCTACGTTTCTGCTGCTGTTTATGATTATTATTAGTTATTATTACTGTCGTATGTTGGTCAGATGTTTATGTGTATATAAGTGTATGTGTGTGTGTGTGTGTTGTAGTAAATAGAGCTGTGATCCGTGTTTTTAGTGTGTCAGTATGTGTAATGCTGTGTGTTTAGTTTTACACAGAATATTAAAACTATAGAGTAAGCTGGTCTCTTACAGTGAGAGTATCTCTTGTCTATTGTTGCTACTTCTGAGAGACTTTTTTTTTTTTTCTTTAGTTTCTTTCAGTTAAAATTCCCTAATCACAAACCACCACATAAATCACTCCCAGAAGAATAAACAGAAAAAGAAAGAGCGACAGAGGCGTGAAAGAATAATCAGAACAGAAAAAAATATATAAATCTATCTACATTAAATGAGGCTGTTTTTCCCCACTTTT
Organism: Octopus bimaculoides; assembly: GCF_001194135.2. Taxonomy (NCBI): domain Eukaryota; kingdom Metazoa; phylum Mollusca; class Cephalopoda; order Octopoda; family Octopodidae; genus Octopus; species Octopus bimaculoides. The sequence goes on along the minus strand of NC_068987.1, from coordinate 21,692,557 downwards.
TTAAACCCCCAATTAATTAGTTAATAATAAAATATACTAAAATATAAATCCGAAACTTCTGGTGTTGTTGTTCTTTTTCCTCGTCCTCCAAGTAACCGGTGCACCCGATTGAAAATGCTAACTATCTAACTTCGGGATGGGTAAACCAGCTTCGGGTTTTATAATACCCTGCTAACCACCACCGCCAGTCCTACTACTACTGCTGCTGCTTCTTCCGCCGCCACTACTAACACCACCGCCTCTATCGCTCAATACACTGCTGCTGCTTGCTTCTAACTGCACTACCACCACCACCGTCGTCGACCTCTACATGCTGGCTTTCTTCCCCGCCGCTGTCACCTTTATCACCACAATTGTAAAAACGTCACTTCCGTTTACTGTGACATTTACACACACGCACGCACACACATACATACACATACAAGTACAGACATAGAACCACTTCCAGCTTCATTCTAACTGTGTTGTCATTGTTATTGAGTTGTCAATGAGATGGCAGATTTTTTTTTCGGTTACGTGTCTGTCTTGTTTCTCGAATTTTCTCGTGATCTCTTGGTCCTTCCTTTGAACAGAACAGCTTACGCAACACCTGGTCATTTGTTTAGATTTCTTTCTTTCTGTCATATATATATAGCTTTTACCGTTTATTTTTTACTTGTTTCAGGTTTTGGACTGCGGCCATGCTGGGGCACCACCTTGACGTGTTTTGTCGAACAAATCGACACCGGCACTTATTTTTAAGCCTGGTACTTATTCCATCGACTCCTTTTTGCCGAACTGCTGAGATAGGGGAGACGTAAATATACTGACACCTTCTAACGGCGGTAGAGACATACAACACACATACATATATATATATATATATTATATATATATACACACACACAAACGCGCACGACGGGTTTCTTTCAGTTTCCGTTTACTAAATCCACTCAAGTATTTGGTCCGTCCAGAGCTATAGTAGAAGACACTTGCCCAAGGTGCCGCGCTGTGGAACTGAACGAAAGACGACATGCTTTGTTTTTACGTTCATTAGAGTGGAAAATCCTTGTTCACAAAGGTGGGGTGTTGCAAAAGGCAGCAACTTTTTGTCTGCCTCCTCATACCTGAAGAAAAATTTCTGTCGTAACAAGGAACACATTTTTTTAATATAATCTTATTGATGTCTAATTAGTCCTCATTACTCCGAAGAATTTCATTTTTGTCCCACTTGGGGTCATATACCCTGGTTCGCCGACCCCTGTCTTAGGTGAACCATAGGAATAATTTGTCATCTGATGTTCTGTTATCATCTCTGTCCACTTAAGACGATGGGAATGTGTGGCATTCATACCTTATTTAAAGGTATTCTGGCTTACGAGGTGCTATAGTCGGTGATCGAGACTGTCTCAGTCTGTGACCACCAGGAACTCAACCTTGTTATTCTACGAAGATCATACAATGTACAAGGAATGTTCGACCTGCTAGAAAAGCAGTCAAATGTTCAAATCACATGTTCCTGTTTAGTTTCGTTCCGTGCTGTACACTTAACTTATATAGATCCCTTCTTGGAATATTCCAGTAGAAAATCTGTTTTTTGATGAGTAGTTGTTAGAACTTTGTTCAACCCTTACTCTCTTGTATCAGTAATTAGACTACGGCCTTGATGAGGCACCGCCTTGAATGATTTACTGAATCGAGTCGACCACGGTACTTATTGTACGTTTCGTACTTATTCTATTGCCGAACTGGTAAGTAAGAAGAACTAAAACAAGCGTGGTATCTCTTCTCTGTCTTTTTTTTTTTTTTTTTTTTTTTTTTTTTTTTGTTACTGTTCTAATGATCTCTGTTCCTCAGATCTGACTGATTTTGTACCTTCTTCATTCAGTTGTTCCATGACCCCTCCGTCTCTCCACTTCTCCATCCCCGTACTAACCACTGTGTTCTGTCCTCAAAAATCGACCTGTTGGAATATTCTCCCCGCTCCCGTCTTTCCTGTAGGTGTTGACCAGTAATAATTTAAACCGAACAGTTTACTGACATCACCCCCCACACACCACCACCACCTGTCTTAGTGGAGCTACAGTGGTCATGAGCTCTGTCCCTTTCTCCAAACTCAGCAAATAAAAATTAAAAAATAACAGTCAGCAAACAATGAAAAATGTGTGACAAGCTCCATATAGTTTCCACTTACCAAATTCACTCACATTGGTCAACTGGTGGATATTGAAGGAGACACTTGCCCAAGGTGTCATATAGTTGCGAAGCGAACCTGTTAGCAACACAGCTTTTGTTTTCTGGAGAAAGGGATGTTGTGAATGGTTTTTTACACGATCTCTCTCATTGCATTACCGTAACCCATCCGAAAGGATAGACATTTCGATCTCTACTCCATGACTGACAATTTATCGACTCTGCTAGGATAAAAAGTGAAGTTAAACTTGATAGGATTTGAATTTTGAGTGCATAGAACCAGATCAAATACCACACGCTCAAATCATACTCAACCGCATTTTTTGCTAATTTATTACTTTTTAAAGGAAGGAGATATTGGATTACGTAGTCTGAGAGAAAGAAATACCAGAAAAAACGGAAGGATCGTGTTTGGGATGTCTTTGATTATAAATCAGTGATTTGCAAAAATTGTTAAGTCCGGGCTCTTTACGTTTCAGTCGACAACTTTGTTATTCACTTGCCAGGAGTCAATAAAATAGGGTCTTAACTAAATACAAGCTTTGACTCTTATAATCCATCCTCAATGTGACTATAATCAAAATAGAAGGCTGCTCGACCTGTTAGAAATTGCATCAAATCTCCCTCAAATCACTCTCCAGTCATAAAAAAGACAGTTCAATATGGTAGATGGTTATTTGTGGATAGAGAGATCTGCTTGACCAGAACTAACCTGGTGACCTGACGCTAAAAACCATTGTTAACAAACCAAACCACCTTCAAATTAGACCGTTTTAACAATGTAGGACTCGATGAACAACGTGAAGAGATCCTGGAGCATAACGTACCAGTTTACTTTTGCTAATGTTGTTTTCGCTTTTCTTATGAACTTTCCATCAATAATTTAGTAAGAGATAATTTATTTACTGGAAATTTTCTCAACATTGACTATGTAGCCACTGATGTATAAAAAAGGCGAGATGGTCATGGTTGAAACATCTTTGACTGTTGACGGATGAATCATCTGGAGTTTAAATAACTCTTTCGCCATAAATCGGAGAATATTATTTATATTATAGCAAATAATATTATTTTTCTCATTTTCTATTTTTTCTCGTCCTTTGTAGAAACGAGGTGATACACAAGTCATACACAAATCGGGTTCGTTGATTATCATCCCATGTTTAAAAATAGGTGTGTGATTTCTCGAAGAAATCGGTTGTCCGATTTGGAGAGGGAATAGGCTCTACCAGGTGTGAAAATCCCCACGATACGCTATATGTCAGTAAAGTATCTCTACGATTCCATCAGGAGCTGAAGGCACAGGGCACAAGTATGGTTGGTTGGTTGGATGGATAGATGCTATCCTGGAATATATATATGTGTGTATATATATATATATGTGTGTGTGTGTGTGTGTATATATATATATATATAGAGAGAGAGAGAGAACCACCCTGTTATTGAATACATACATAAACATCAACACAAGGAATACTGGTGGAACATTCCCATGAAAACATCTATCAAGTGTTACAACAGGCCCGATATTGTTTTTCGGAACAGACAAGAAAAAGTACGTAGTCATAGAGGTCAGTTGTCCTGCTATGTGAACATCTCTTTGAAAATCAAAGAGATGGACAACTGCTTCGAAACCTCCAGCTTCTATATCCATATTATAAAATCACATTTATACCAATAATAACTGGTGCACTTGGTTATGTGAGTAAATGCCTAAGTGGTAATCTGGATAAGCGAGGGTTTTAAGAAAAAGAACTCAACCAACTGACTCGCACATTACAAATACAACCTGTAAGTGGGACAGTAAAAGTATGCAAAACTTTTAAAATGCTTCCCAACCACATAGTTCCGGGTTCATACTTGGAGGTTACTTCATAGATATATATATATATATATATATATATATATATATATATAGGCGTGACTTGCTTCCCAAAAATGTGAGCTTGGGTTCAGTCCACAGCGTGACACCTTGGGCAAGAATCTTCTGATATAATTCGATAAACGTTGCTATTGTACCTTATTCAGACTCGCTCTCCACTGCATTGCCCATTTTATTTTAAACGAATGTATATTAAAATTTCGGAGTTACCTCCCTTACTTTTCTTCCTCCAGTTTCACTATTGCGCTATTTCAGTATGTTAGCACGTCTCTTCGGCGCGAGTATAGTTTCATTTAATATTTCTTAGCTTATTACGTTACGTCTATTAACATTATTACCAGTATTGTAATTAGCTTTGGATTTAAACTCCTACTGGATCTCAGTTGCCTTTTGTCCTAACATATAACCAGGATACAGAGGGATCAAGGCTGATAGATTGCAGGATTGTTTAGGTTGTTGGATAAAATGCCTAACGATGTTTAGTTACAGTCATTTACATTCTAAATTCATATCTCGCCGAGGTTAGCATTGCTTTTCATCATCAGTCAAATGCTGGGGCCAGTTTAATCAGTATGAGCCAACTTTTGGAAATAAGTGACCAATGTCAGAAAACTACTATACTATGAATAAGATCCAACTTTTTTGATAACATTCCAATGCTTTCTAGGGTAGGAAAAGAACATCTTTTCTTTTTTAGGCAGTGTTTTTTCAGAGCCTTTTTCGAGGGCTTTCAAAAATGATGTAAGGAAAATAAGAACAAAACCACTGTTGATTGGTCCGAAAGCAAGGATTTTGTTGTGGCTCGTCCCCGGGTCAGCCCTAATTATATGAGAAGTCTGATCAAAAGGTTGTTCAGCAATAATCATCTTGTTTTTTCATCTCGCTCAGCCCCGAGGATTGTTTGTAGCATAATGCAATAAAGTGTTTACTGATGATCTGTTTTGATTCGATATCCAAATACACTTGAAACACCCAATGCAACGGTTCCAAACAACCATAATGGTAAAACGTTCGTAGAAGCTAATAATATGTACTCGTGTTTATCCTAATTTCTCTCTCTCGCACACACACACACAGACACATAGATGCATACATACATATATGTATGCATGTACGTTTAATCTATAAACCGGATTATAGACTAAACATGGCCCAATTATGTTCCTATGAATTTGTCACATATTAGAATATATAACACTACTTTATTTGCTGTGCTTTTTGTTTTTAAGACATGATGCTGTTTAAAAGAAATTCAGCTGCTATTTCCAGCATATCACGTGACCTCATGTGATAGGGAGGCTGTTATTGTTTACCTTCAGGTCAGCTTTGATCGAGCAAATTTATGATCAAAAGCATTCTAGTAATGAAGCTTTCCCTATGTATAACGTATAGTAGAGTATGTTATATTGAGTGCCCTCTTTAAAAAAAATGAGAACTAAGAGAAATATTGTTTGTGTATCTGTGTTTGTCCTCCCAACATCGCTTGACAACCGATGCTGGTGCGTTACGTCCCCGTAACTTAGCGGTTCGGCAAAAGAGTCCGATAGAATAAGTACTAGGCTTACAAAGAATAAATTCTGGGGTTGATTTGCTCGACTAAAGGCGGTGCTCCAGCATGGCCGCAGTCAAATGATGTATCTAATAGATCAGGTGGCCATAGAGATGCGCCTAGCTAGTAGGAACCCTCGACGTCGTAAGCGACGGAGTGCCAACTGTTTATATGTAACTTGGATTTTGTATCCTTTACTCGCATACAAAATTGAAGCGGAGAAATATGATCATGTGATTTTCGTTTATGTCTCTAACAGAGTAACACAAGCGAACTAACTTTAACTGGGAATCGAAACACGGTTTGCTTGGTGCTCTATTCAATCTATAGCTCCGGTACGTCACGAGACTAAAAAGAAACGACTTAGATAATTATCTCCCTTAGACTAATTTTGTAGGAAGCTTTTTTTTTTTTTTTTAGCTATTTTCTCACTTTCATATAAATACATGAGTATTCTCTCACCCAACTTTCTTTTTCATAACTTTCAGTAAAATGGATATTTTTTAATGAAATGGTCTACTAATCCTTTTCACATAGTGAAAATTCCGATTATATCGGAATTTGTTGTGAAAAACTTTTTCCGAGAGCAGGGAAAGGAATTTCGGATAATTCACACGAATCGTATTTGTTTCTTCTGAACTTTCAGAAAAAATGATGTCTTATAATGAAATAGTTTATAAATACCTTTTAAAATGGTATAGATTACGACTGTATCATAATTTAAGGTGAAAAAATGGTGAACGCGCATACATACATTCTGACACATAGCAATTTTTTTCAAAATTTCAAGTTTCATTTTGTAGATATATATATGTAATGCTTGTCAGTAAGTATGTGTGCCCCTTCACCTTTTTCTTTCCTTTTTCTTTCGTGTGACGAAGTGGATTCAGTTATTCCATTGACTAAATTACCTGCTCCTGAATTAAATGTCTAAATGACTGAACATTCTGCAAACACTTATACACTTAATGTAATTCTCAGGATGAATCTGAAGAGAATTGTGTGTGACAATACGCACAAAATGTAGGTCGAACCGAGGCTATTGAAAACGTTTATTCAAGATGCTATGCAGTAGTATCGAACCCAGAATCTCGTGGTTGAGAAGCAAACTTGTTAACCATTTGTTCCATATTACATCTAATCACCACTATCAGAACGGGTCGGTTGAAAGTACTAGGAACTTGGGCTGACTCTCTGAGCACCACTGTGAGTGTGTGTGAGAGAGAGAGGGGGGGAGGGAAGGAGAGAGACAATATGCAAATAAGATTTTATTCTTACATTAGGTACGGGCATAGCTGTGTGGTTAAGAAGCTCGCTTTCGGGTTCAGTGCCACTGCACTGCACTACACCTTGGGCAAGCGTTTTCTACTATAGGCTCGGGCCTTGTAAATGAATTTGGCAGACAGATGTGTGTGTATATATATATATATATATATATATATATATATATATTTATATGTATGTATATATCTATATGTATGTATATATATGTGTATATATAACTCACATCACAATTTGGGCATTCATAACTTATTGGGAATTCCTAAAAACACGATCTTGTGTAAGACAGTTCGGTATTCTCTGTAAATGCACAAAAACCGTTTTAAGGGCTGCATACTTTGTATTGTTGTTATTGGATTATCAAAACAATTATGAGAATGGAACCAAGGGACAAGCCCCGCTTTCCCAGGAATTACCGGGTACATCAGCTAGTATATATATATATGTATATATATATGTATATGTAAGTATGTGACCGACCACTACTTGATAGCCGGTGCTGGTTTGTTTATGTTCTCATAACTTAGCAGTTCTATAGAAGAGAACAATAGAATAAATACTAGGTTTTAAAAAATAAGTACTGGCATCGATTTCTTTAATTAAATCTGTAGCAATGATTCAAAAATGGGCTGCAAGCTAACCACTCAAGCATCAATCACGATCAAACCACAGTAGTTTCACATGATCGACCTATTAAGCAACCAACCAGTATCAAGCCATTGTGAGATACAATATTCTAGAATTTTCCCTTTGAACCTTATAAAATGGTTGCTTTTGGCAATAATTGCAGAATGTGCGTTGCATCTCCATTCTTGTCACAACCAAATGGTTAAGTGGCCGATTGTTGATAGGAATCTTCACTGCTGCGTATATAAGCACACTTGTTTCCAGTTATGATGGCCCAGCCATAGATTGTTGTGTCAGTATGCATGTTGTAAACTCCAAACAGTATGTCTCTCCAAGTATGTAATTATTACTGTTATTATTTCTAATTTATGCAATAATAAAATCCTCTCTTAATTGTTTGTGGGTATTGTCAGTAACTTTTTTATGCAGCCTGAGAAATACATTTTTACTCAGCAATTCAATCAGTCATCACCTCAGACCAGCCAACAGCACATATTCTTTGTGACACTGGTGACCCTCAACACGATCCATGCCTATCACCACGACTACCACCACGAAGAGAAGAAAAGATCTAAGGGAGAAAAAGCCACAACACATACAATTCTTACCAGGGCAACTCTTTCCTCTACAGGCTATGATACTGAGAACAATGTTAGCTTAGACGCGTCTTTCGTTTTGTTCGAAATAGCTGTCAAGTAAGTCTACCTGTCAACACCGCGGAAACTCTCTTCTCTCGAATGTCGATCCTGAACTTCTCAAAGTTTGCTATAACAGCCAGTATTTAATAGTTTATCTTTTCATTTGTGTAGTCTCAACTAATTTCACTTCCAAAACGAATGGCAAGTTCACTTGTCCTATCCATTTTTCTTCTGGAAATAGCAATAGTTAGCTATTCAAGCTATCTTGTCCTTCACTTTACCTCCATATATTGGAGATGAGATCCTTCCATTTGGTTTCCTAAGCTTGAAGCTATTTGGCAGTGAACAAAATTTCTTCATAAACGCATCAATTTCACCTTTTAGTCAGTGTTTTGTCTCCTATCTGAAGCAGTGAAGTCAAAGATTTGATTACCAACCATTCTGACTCCATATTTTATCAAAGTATGAAAGCAGAAAATTTCTGACGTTCTTCAACCTCCAAACAAGCACTTTTGCCAACTCCTTCACAAAGAAGTTTTTGGAGATAAGAAGCCTTCTCAACTGTTGAGAAGAATGAAAGACTTAGTGGAAGATAACCCACTTGGAGAGTCAATGTTACAACAACTCTTCCTCGTGCCTCCTTTTGAATGTACAAGCCATTTTAACGCCTAGCCAGTGAAATTCTTATGCGATTTGCAGAAATCATCAGCTATAACATTACAAGTTGTTAACCATTCTCCTATTTTCACTTACAGTGAAAATAGGGTTAGGGTTAGGGTGATTCTGGCTCTTAACTTGAGGTATCAATCCAAGTGGATTTTTATAATTGCTGATCTTCCATATCCCATCCTTGGTCCTGGCTTTTTGCATTATTTCAGTCTTTTTGTAAATTTGAAACACAGGCAACTGATAGATTTGGTGACAGAATTGTCTATGGAGGGTATGTTCACTAAACCTGCTACTGTCAATCTAATCGTTATCATACGATCCTTAAGAAATTTCCAAGCAACACTTGCACTGTCTTTAATAATGAGAGTTTGGTACACTCTGTTTCTGATACTTTCACAATTTGCTTTTTCAATTTACTGCCTCTCTAGAACAATTTACAAATACTCTAAAAAGATACATGCTTTACAGGAAGAATAACAATGACATCATCAACAATACAATGTAACAAGTTCACACAGAATACAGTGGAAAATAGACGCTTCACACACAAAAGATTTTGGTATGTATGACGCAAAAAAAAAAGATCAAAAGATTCCACTGTATAAAACTAACAGCATGAAAACCACTATTATGAAATCAAAGGTAGTTCAATCACACACAATACCCACATATCAATAATTCAGGAAGTATACTTATTACTTGAACATCGAACATTCTAAATTATGCTCAAATCAGACTAGATAGACACCTTAACAACGGAGGCAGCCTGATTATATATACAAGCAGAAAGACCGCCCTCCAGGCTGTTTTCTGCTAGTCAAACCTGGGTTGTGGCTGTCTTTATATTAGAGAGATAGAGTGTGTGTGAGAGAGAGAGAGAGAGAGAGAGAGAGAGGTGGGGGGAGAGAACATTGAAAACAATGAATGAAATAAACATATAAATAAAAGCTTTTAAAAATTATATTTAAATTTATGAACTTGAAATATTCAATAATAAAAGGTAGTTCAGAAAGTAAATTTTCCTGAAAAATTCAAATTATAAAAAAATCTCACTTGTTTACTAAATATTTCTTTCGGTAATTTATCATAGTTGTAATATATCTGTAATTTAAACTAACTTCAAGGTTTAGCATGCTAGAAATAGCAGTGATCATATAGTTATTATTGTAAGGCTTATAGCATTCCAAACAGCCATACCAACGAAATCACATCTTTTTTTTTTTTTTTTTTTAATTATGCAGGTATACGAAAAAATTTTCATTTTATCAAAGTTATACAGCTGTTTTAACTAATAGCATTCATTCATTCAATAAATAATTACTTTTACATTACGTATATAGAATAAACTGTGGGTTTTGCAAATAGTGAATTAAAAACTTGAAATGAATATATATTAGATTATCAATAATGAAAGTAGAGGAGAGGGACAGTTGTGAATGAAAACAGAAAATTTCACCTGCAGCAAATTAATATTGTTTAAATCTACTCTGCAGTGAATGCAATGAATATTTAAATTTGGGAAAACTTGTAGTTCAAATATTCAATAACCATCAGAAATCGAAATTACAGGAAATTTTTTGGAACATGAATTTATAAAAAATTTCCAGACAGTTAAGCCTTTAATAATTGCTTTCTTTTAGTAACAGCTACATACCTAATTAATAAGCAGCTTTCTCCATTATAGCTCAGTAGGCTGGCTGGTTTGGGCACTGCCAGCCCCCAACCATGCAGCAGGATGTACTGGATTACATGTTACCAGTAGCACATACATACTCAATAAATTTAATTCAATCAACATAACAAGAAATTTAATTGAAACCAGCCAAAAGTTTACCAGGATATGTATGAACAATCAACACTTGTCACTGAGGCTCCATCTTAGGAAGGTAAGAGTCATTTTGGTGAAAAAAATTTGGAGTGAGAAAAAGTAGTTTAATCATATTGCAAACCTGCTAGAAGCCCTACATTGAATATATCCATGGTATACATACATACATACACATGCACACGCACACACACACATACATACATACACACACATACATACATACAAGCAAAACACTATACGTACCACCAACAGAGAGTAAAGAAAGAGATAGAAATGATGTTTTGAGACAGCAAAAAAAGGACAGTCACTTGCAAACTGATTACCCTACAGCAGGAACTAAAAGCTGTCAGTGAAAAACTCCAACATCAGAAGAGAAGAACCAAGAGAAGAACAATAAACAAAAAATTTAACCGCAACCAGGTAACAGTATACAGAGACATGAAAGGAGGAGCAGTAAACATCACGGAAGCTCCTTCATGAGTAGACATAAACTCCTTCTGGAGGAAAATCTAGAGTGAAGAGAAGGAATTTAACCAAGATGTTCTGTGGCTGGAAGAAATCCAATAAAGTTACTGCTCCTGCATTACATCCAAGACATATAATATTGATGGTGAAACTCTTGCAGCACCTGCAAGAGACTTGATTGTTGGATATTGGTACAAGAAGTGAACATTCTACTGATCATATCTTATCAACCTGTACCAGCAAGCTTTCATTGGGAACAATAGCATACAACACTGGTTAGCTCTGGCAGAGACAAAATTGATCCCCAAATGCAGAACCAGCCACATGGCAAAAAACTACTGGCCAATTACTTGCCAGAACTTAATGTATAAGATATATACGGCATACTTAAACCTCATACTCCAGGACCATTGTGAAACCAATATCATCACCACAGCAGAAAAAACAGCTGGGAAGAAGGGAATCTGGAGATGTGCCAAGCAATTGTTAATCAACAAAACCGTGATGCCAGAGGTGCTAGAGCATAAGAGGAACCTAGTTTCAATGTGGCTCAACTACAAGAAAGCCTTTGACTCTGTTCCCCACTCATGGTTGCTAGAAGCCCTTCAACTTGCTAAAGTTCCAGTGAGAATAGTCAAAGCCATAGCTGACCTGACTTCATCATGGGCCATCAGCTTGAAATTAAACACAAAGAGTGATTATATTTTCACCAATAGAATACAGTATTGCAAAAGCATATTTGAAGGTGACAGCCTCTCTGTGATGTTGTCTATACTTTCTGTAAATCCCTTGTCATTCATGTTAAGGAAGTCTGAAGGATATCTCGCAGGTTCACAAGGAAACAGAAATACCAAACTCATACACTGTTTCTTTGTGGATGACTTAAAACTTTATACAAAGAATATGCATGAGATGAAAAAGAGCCTTGACCTAGTTACAATATTCTCAAAGGATGTAGGGTTGGAGTTTGGTCAGGATAAATGTTACATGGTTGTGAGAAGGGGAAAACTATAAACTACACTAGTTTGTAACATCTCCATCAATGATTTGATTGTTTCCCCTGTATCTAAGAAGGAATGTTACAGGTATCTAGAGGTGGATGAAAATACATCTCACAATGGTACATGTAACAAAACACATGCCACTAAAGAATATTACAACTGAGTAAAGAAAATTTGGACCTCAGAACTCTGTGCATTCAATAAAACAGTGGCCCACGATGTGTTTGCAGTGCCAGTACTCATACCAACATTTGGGCTGCATGATAGGACACTTGATGAGATCCAAGCCATTGATGTGAAAATCTGTAAAATATTAACAAGCACATAATTTCCACATAAACAGAGATGTAGAACAGTAGACCTGATACAATGATTTGGGATAGAGAAGAGAAACTGTGCACAATTGTGGAAATTAGCTGCCCAGTGGATGTTAAGACAAAGATGATGATCAGTGAAAAAAAGAACACTTATGCTGAAGGTGAGTATAGGTGTTGAAATTCCATATGTATATATATGTATATATATATATATATCCGTATGAGTGAACATGTATGTATGGATAGATGGATGGAGTGAGGGAGTGAGGGAGAGGGATGGTTTTTTTGTGTGCTTGTCTATATTCTCCATCTTTGCTAAACAATTAGTGTTGGTTTGTTTTCATCCCCATGATCTAGCGGTTCAGTAAAAGGATCCGATGTAATAAGTATCAGATTTTAGATAAAAATAAGTATTCGGATATATTTGTTTGAGTAAACCAATCAAATCAGTGCTCCAGCATGGCCGCCACAATCAAATGATTGAAACAAAACATGTGTGTATGTATTAAGTATGTATATACATATGCACGTGTGAGCGTATCTATATACATGTATGTATCTGTGTGTGTGTGCGTGTGTATGTGTGTGTGTGTGCGCGCGCGTGCGTGAACGTATGTATCTATGTAAGTATACTATATCTTATATCGTTTGTTTCTTACTTGTTTCACTCAGACTGCGGCCATGCTGGGGCACCGCGTCAGAGAATTTTAGTGGAACCAATCAACCCAAGCATTTATTTCTGTTAAGCTGCGTTCCTATCTTGTCGATATCTTTTGCCGAACAGCTAACTTACGGGAACGTAAACACGCCAACACTCGTTGTCACACACACACACACACATATACACACGTTGGAATAACTTTCATTTCCTGTCTACCACTTAGAGCATTGGTGAGCTTATAGCAGAGTCCAAGGTGCCATGCAATGAGACTGAACCCGAAACCATGTGGTTGAGAATTAAACTTCTCACCACACAGCAATGCCTGATTTATAATAAATTGTTAGTAATTTTTATAGAACTATATTATATACTCTGTATGTGTGTGTTACTGTTTCTATATTTATAGATATGTAAGTATGTATATATATGTATGTATGTATGTATGTATGTATATAGATAGATAGATATGTACACATTCATCTCTCTCTCTCTATATATATATATATGTATATATACATACATATGTGTGTGTGTGTGAACATGACATAGTACAGTCCCTTTTGAATGGTTAATTAGAAAAGAAACTGACATTTAAAAAAATGTCTTAAACAAACGAACACGTTATGTGTGTGAGTGTGTATGTTCAAATGTACATATATATATTTATATATATATATGTATATATATGTATGTATGTATATATATATATGTATGTGTGTATATATATATATATATATATATATATATATATATATATATATATATATGCGCGTGTATATATATATATGTATGTATGTATACACGCGCATACACAATCACATACACCCACGCACAGTTATCAAATGTATGTATATATACACACACACACACAATAGCATGAGGGAAGGGGAAAGCGAACCACTGTTAAGAAGATTTGTATGAATTTTTCAAAATAACAAGCGAGAGAGCACGTGATGAGAATACACGCTATTTATTGGTCAATTCAAGTGTAGCGGGTAATTCAACGTGAACAACTCATACAAACGGCTTACTACGCTAAAGAGAAGAAAGCAGGCTGCTCTTATTTTATTTATGGTTTTGGTCGCACTGTCCATTTCACTTTCTTTTTTTTTTAATTCCTGATTATATCAGCGAAAACAACGGACATATTTAACACCATATATTATATTTACGCAGAAATTCTCTTTTCTGTTTTTCTCAGTTTAAAACGATTCATTGTCCGGCTAAATAATTTCATTTTCTACCCTTTAACCGTATCTGCTATTTATTTTTTCTTTCTTCAGTTGTCCCAAAATCACGAAGTGCTATTCATGTATATATACATACATATTCTCATATCATCGTCAAAGTATAAAGGGAAGGAAGTATTTTATTAATATTGGTTATTTTGCTTTCTTTTCTTCCTTCTACATCGTGGGCGTTCGCTTATTCTTTTTCTTTCCTAACGATTTCTTCACTTTCTGTGTTTGTTATTGTTTCCAAAACATCGCTTAATTTAAAGTTATAAAGATATATTGGTATTATTTCTGAGTGATAACAAGCTAAAAGAATCCAACCCCTCATATACACATACACTATTAACATTACTAACACAAAAAGAAAAGAAGATAATCTACAAGAATTATAAATATAACATATATACATTATATAAGTGGGTAGCTAGATATCACTAGCAACGAACAGAGAAATTACGAAAAGAGACTGCAACAATGTCGCTTCAAAACAATGGCACTAACCGACAACTTGCACAACCTGCCAGAATACTTAAGGAGAATACATTAATCAATGATGAAAACCGGGTCCCAACTGAAAACGATGCAGTGTCTCGTTTCGGTCGAAACCAAAAGAAACGAGAAGTCCTCGGTGAACTCGGCCGTGCTGTCGGCAGCGATCTGAATGTCTATTTGGACAAAAATGTACCGGTAACTCAACAACGAAAGCGCCCGTTGAGAAATGCAAAGGTATGTATGACTTTTGTATGTAGCAGCTTCTCTGCTTTCGTTGTTCCGAAAATTTATGAATTTAGTAATCAAAACCATTGTTTGCTTTTGTTTTTTCATAGTGTCCTAAAAATTTACCAAAATATGTTGGTAGCAGTGCTCAAAAGGTCTTTGATCGAGAGCAGTGTTCTAAGTTTTTTATTTTAAAAATTTTTTATGCCAGTGAGGTGGGAAAAAAGTGGTAGTGGGGTACTTTCATCTGTTCGAAACCTTGTGGTGCTAACCCTAATCAGAATATAAATGTAAAGCGTTTCAGGTGAGCACTTACATAAATTGAAAAAGATTAAAATGGCATGTATATTAAGGTAGAGATTAAAGAACTTTTCTGCAATGTTCATATGCATTCATGAGAAATTCATAGCCATTTACATTACCAACGTGATATATAGTGTGGGTTGCGAGGAATGTAGAATGTACATTTTCGTAATGAAATCCACCAAACGCATACAAACTTTAGAGAAGAAAATGTTTTCTAAAAGGAGGGGAAAAAAAAAAACTCCTCTCCTTGTGAATCAAATTCATGAAGAAGAAATTTGAATAACTCTTCTATGTACTCATGAAGTAAAATTCGCGGCCCGGTTTCGATTTCATTTACGTCATTAATGTCTTTGAATCATAAACCGTCTTATTTAATTTCCTCTTTTTCCATATAACATCGATTTACCTGTATATCCATGAAACCTATATGAAATAGGTAAACGTGTTCAGCTGATGGTGTAACACTTTAGCGTTTATTTATTTTCTCGTTTTATTCTGTTGTGGCGGTGGAGCTTGTCGGCCGCCACATCTTTCTTCACTGTCGCACAGCTGTTACTAAAGAAAAGGAAAGCTCTCAAGTGCCTCCCCATCACCACCACCACAAACTTTCACCATTAAACAACCACTTCGCCGTATTTGACAGATAACTCCTCCACCATTGCATCTTTCATTTCATTCAACTTTTTCGCTTTTTTTGTATCCGTGGTGTAAATTGCAGGCACCCTCCTCCCAGATTAATTAACAAAGCAGCTCTCCTCCGAATCCTTCTTTCCTTATAGGAATACGCTTTTGTTCCCTATCGTGTTTTGCGTTACCATTTATGCGATAGTTTTTTTTTGTGTGTGTGCCGGCGCCAAATATTCTTCTTGGCCCTTGAGACTCTTTTGTCTATGGCTGCGATATTTGCGATCCGTTCTATTCGAATATATGTAACTGGTAATTAACCACCTACTTACTCCTGAGGTATGGGTGAAACGTTTTTAGTGATATGGGCTTAAGCTGTAGAGTCGCGGGTTTGAGATAACTAGTTTTTGTCTCGTCTGATTTTTAAACTCTAATTCGCATTATCTAAATGATAATACTATGTGTTTTATAAAGCTCGTGTTCCGTTTTAAATAATTAATAATGTAAGCGAAACGAAAGTTTACATCAGGGAATTGAAACAAGGTCGTTGGTTCGGTTTGACATCTCTACCCTGCTGTAATAAAGCTATTTTTTTGTTTGTAGACGTTGTTTCAACTGCGCTAGCGATTAACCTTGATCGATCAGTAGCTCCCTGACCAGACATTCTAATCGTGTGCTATCCCTTCTAAGACGATAGTTTGATTTGAGGGACTTTTGGCATCCATTTCTAGCAAGTATAGCGACCTTGCAGAAGCTCCCCTCACAGCAATAATTTAGTGATGCAGAAGTTTTTTGTGCATAGTATCATTAGATTAATTGGGGGTAATATAAAATTGCCATTTTTTTCATCTCTGATATATTACATATTATTTTTTACATTTCTAGCTTGGGTCTGTTTCTGGACAAGATGAAAACGATTTTCAACAGAAGTACAAAGTTACCGACTATGATCACATACCTCGCAAGTCAGGCTTCAAAATACACGTGGACAATGAAGAGAACTCGGAATCTGCCGGAGATATGTCCTTCTCTAAGGAGGATTTGGCTGTTGAGGGCAAGCTTGAGATGCATGCTGCAGTCACTGCACTTCCGAAACAGCCCTTTGACCGTCTCGAACAAAGTTATGGAATGGGTAAGTTAGAATTGAATTCTTGAAGGTGCCTATAATTCTAAATGATAGTACACTGTAAGAATCACTACTTAGCTCTACATTTCGTAAGTTTCTGGGCTGGAACCTAGATGAAACTTGTTAGGCCTTTTTTCAGACTTTCTATCTATGTCTCTTTTAACACATAAAAATGTGAAAGAAAAAAAATTTAACTTTGCATTTGTTTTTTTTTTTTCCTCTTGCAGATTTGGAGTCTCCCATGGTTCTTGATACAAGCCTAGATCAATCAAGTATCTGTGACACTAAAGAAGTCGTACATTCTCTTTCACCCTATGATACTTATAAAAATGACATTTTCCAATACATTCGAGAGTCTGAGGTTGGTTCATATTCATTGTATTGTTATCTTTACTTGTGGTTTTGTTTGAATGTGGAATTTTGATGTGGGATAGATGATGGTAGTCAGGAGTATCTCACCTCATCTTCAGTGAAGTCATCACTGTATTTCATTTAATGGCCATGTCCCCATACTGGCTTGGGTTGGATGGTTTAACAGGATACAATAGGTCCAAGGACTGCATCAAGCTCCACTGTCTACTTTGGCATGGTTTCTACAACCACTTTACAGCATGTACTAGTGCTTTTCATGGCACCAGCACCAGTGAGGTTGCCATGTAGCTTGCAAGACTATGAATCCTAAGAGATGAGTTAAATTATGAGAAGAGGCAGAACAATAAATTTCATAATGTAGAACTACAATGACTGCTCAAATTTTTGAAAAAAAGGTTGGGAGTAATTAGGGTGGATCTGGAATGAGATTAAAAAAAAATAGTGGTAATACATTGTGGTGTAACCCTCAAGGTATGAAGTGAATAAAAGTGAGCAGCAACAGAACACAGAATGTGGGTGAATAGAGGTTGGAAGAATGTTGTGAAGAGTGAATATAATGAACAAGTTTTGAGGGATGGATATGTGATGGGGAGTAACTGGTGATATGGGAGTGAAGAACAGCAGAATAGTATTGATTCGGTAGACAGGATAGGGATGAGAGAGCGATGTGACTTGTTGGTTATGGTGCTTAGGAAGAGTGATAAACACATGCTGAAGGAATTGAGGGATATAAACAACTAGAGCTCATTTAAGATTGGTAGTATGCCGTGATATATAAGTTGGTTGGAATTTTGTCAACCATTTCCCATTCCAAGTGAAGTTCATCCAAAAGTGATTGTGTTGTTGAGAAGAGGTAATCTATTAGTGCTTAGTGTTCAAGTTGGTGGGGTAGGGACTGGCACCTGTAAAAGACAGTAACATTAACCCTTTTTGCCTGCCCAATGTGTCTGCAGTTCATTTTACTGATGTCTTTAATCTTTTACTGTATAGTAAAATCTTAGGTCAGTTGTAAAAATTGCTTATTCTTTCAATGTGATATTATTTTTACAGGAGAAAAACCGTCCCAGACCAACATATATGAATAAACAGACAGATATTACTCACAGTATGCGTAGCATTCTTGTGGACTGGTTGGTTGAAGTGACTGAAGAATACAAATTGCTCTCAGATACATTATTTCTGGCTGTGAATTATATTGACCGATTTCTCTCTGTGATGGCTGTCAATCGAGGAAAACTACAGTTGTTGGGGACTGCATGTATGTTCATTGCATCGTAAGTTCTACCATTTCTATTCAAGAACAGCTTAACATTATAGTATCTTCATGACGGTGACGCTTTTTCCACCTTCCTTAGAATTTTTCATAGGATCACAGTAATCTGAATTGCCTGGTTATAGATGTAGGTTCGGCTGTGTGCTTGCTTCCTGACCATGTGGTCTCTGGTACTATCCCCTTGTTTGGCACTTTGGGCTGGTGGAGTTGGTAGACAGAAACTGAAAGAAGCCCTATCTTGTGTAATGGCTGTAAACAAGCATCGATCATACAAGCAATGATCGTTTCAAGTTTTCCATGGAAATGATGTCTGGCTATGAAGCAATATTACTTGGAGTCAGGAGAGGGTTGGCGACAAGAAGGGCATCTGACTGTAGAAAATCTGCTTCAACAAATTCCGTCTGACACTTACAGGCATGGAAAAGTGGGCATTAAATGTAAAAATCATTCCCTTTGACCCCAGATGCAGGCTTGGGGTCAAGGATATTCCAGTCATACCAGTCTTGTCTATATCTTGCACTACATTGTCAAGTCTCTTTTATTTGTGATACATGATACAATAGGTTGTGATTTGAGTAAGGTTTTAGTTAGAATTTTTCGTAACTTGAGCAATCATATACAAGTTGTCTCCTCAGGGAAATGTTTCAACCATTTTAAAAGTAAACCCACTCAAGACCAACCCTGGTACTAGAGTACAAACTTCTTGCTTTAACTCTTTTATAGCCATATTTTTGTAGACAAACATTATGTTCATGTCTTAGCTAATAACCTCTTATTGGACAAAGTACATAAGTTTTGTCAGTGATGCAGAACTATTATTTTGGATTCACATTTAGGAAATTTGAAGAAATTGAAGCACCAGATCTTGGAGAATTTGTTTATATCACAGATGACACTTACACTCGTAATCAGGTAAGAGCTAGATTTTGCAAATATTTACTGCTGAATAATTCATTAAGTAAATATTGCATAGCTTTTTTTTTTTTTTTTTAATTTTTTTTTTAAGCTGTATATCTTGTTGAAGATATTTAATCTCTGCCTTCTGAAAGATAACATTTGTACTTAGTTTTTGTGGTTATCTCACTGGATTCTGTTTAAACTCAGCATCTTCAGAATTGACTCGGTAATATTTGAACTGGAAATTCCTTAAATTCCTCTCAAATTCTTTTCTATCTTACTACTATTACAGTATTAGTAACATCTAAATGATGCTGTGAGATTTTCGGTTTTAAAATGAATTTGAGGTAGTTTTAATAGGTATTGAAAAACTATTTCAGGAGATGGCTGGTTCTCCTGAATAGACTAAAGAAACTAGTGATCCTTAATGTCAACTATGAAACTCTGTTGACTCCATTCCTATCACCTTCAGTTTATGTCAATATGGAGGTCTAATTAAATGACAAGTAGGTTGCATTTGCTACAGTCTGATGTTAGTTTAATTTCAAGTGTTCAGTTAGGCTACTAAGGTAGTTCAGTTAGTGAGCAAACATTCTTGAAATAAATTCTTCCTTAGATTTAGAGGATTGTGTTGGTTGCAACGAGGTATTTTTTTTGTTTAAAATTTTGATGCAGGTCCAACAATTTTTAGTATGGAAAGTTGATTGTACATCAACCCCAATGATTGACTGGTTCTTTATCGACCTTGCAAGAGATGAATGCTAAAGTTTACCTCAACAGGATTTTAACACAATGTAAAAAGGAGGAATAAATGCTGCTGAGCATTTTATCCAACATGCTAACGATTGTCAGTTTGCTGCTTTGAGGGTTTTTTAATTAACTGAATAGTGTTGATCAATGATTTATGATTTGTGACTAAAGTTACCTTCTGATATGAACCCATCTGGGATCAGCCTTCGTTCTGATATAAACTTAGTTTTAAAGAGGTCTAAATTAAAACCTAACAAAATTTCATGTGTTCCTTATGCTATTTTAAATTCACTAAATTCGTCATTTTCAAACTTAATTTGAAAGACAGTGTTTTGACAAATGTTGTAACTAGTATTGAGGACAAGCCATCTGAGACTTTCAGACCCACCTTCAATTCAGTGCTTCAAAATTTTTTGTGTAGAAACTCTGCTTTACTGAATGTTTTATTGGAAGCTTTGGTGAGAAAATCCATGTAACAATATGTAGTTTTTGTTTTTTTTTCTTCACTATTACTGGGTATATATGTGTGTAAGTGAGCTTTGTACCAACTTACCAACTCAAAGTTCATATTAATTTGTATTTATTCTTTTCAATATGTGATATTTTATGCCAACTTTTCTGCACTGTCAATCCTCTCCTATTCTCCCCTACTTCCCTTAGACTTGTGCATCATTGATAACCTTACTCCTTATTCCTCATTCACTACATCTACCCCTCAACCGTATCCATTTTCTCCAGTTGTCACCTACATATCCCTCTACACTTGTTCTTAATTATATTCTCTCTCTTTCTCTCACTCTTACAACCTCTACCTACCTACACTCCTATTCACCTTGTACTTTGAGGGTACACTCAGACAGCTCATCACCACTATTTTATGACATCAGCATATGAGCATTTCTTGTCCTCACAAGACTTAAAGATCCCTCTCTGCCATGTGTTGTCTCCATTCATCAGTACCAAGGGGTCTCATTTTCCTTGCATGACGAAAGTGAGACTAAGTGAAAAAGGGATAGAAGGCTCTAATGGAAGTGAAAAATAAAAATGGTGAAAGTTTCCTTAACTTTGTTGGTAAGGAAGTTCTGCAAAAACGTGAAGAGTGCTCGGTGAGTGTAGTGGTAGTGAGAAAAGGATGAGTGATGATGAAGAAGGATTGTCACTTAATCCTTTTGATACCATGCTGCTGGGAACACTTTTGGTTCTACAATACAATCTTTCTGTTTTAAAGTGATCTAAATTAAAACATACCACTGAAATAGAAGATTAGTAATGTATTTCAAGTGCTACAGTCTCAAAGATTTAGAATTGCCACTAAAGTAACAGCATTTATGAATCTTTGTTTCCTCAACAGGTTTTGAAAATGGAGCAACTGATTTTGAAGGTTTTGTCATTCACTGTTGCTGTTCCTACTGCCACAACATTCTTGGACCACTATTTTCATGAAGCTACACTGGACAAGAAACAGTTTCAGTATTTGGCTAGAGTAAGTTGGTTAAATAACTTTTTAACAGTGATACATCAGTTTTTTTTTTTTTTATTTCCTCACATTTTTGTCTGAAGTTTTCCTTTTAGATTTCCTTATTCAGATATCTTTGATTCTATCAGCTCTTTATTTACTGCATTTTCCGTCATACAAGTTGATGTCTTATATGGTGTAAACATTGAAACATCGTCAATATCTTTCCAAATCTTGCATTTCACATTATTGAATTTTTAATCCTCCGAAGTTGTCTTCAAGTATAAGTCAATCTACCTTTTCTGGCTGTAAATTTTGGTCTGAAACATTTGACTTGTATGCTGGAAAATATAGTAACTACTTGTATGATGGGTAATTTTGGAAGTATACTTTTGCCACTAAGGGAATTATAAAGAAAAAAAGGTTACATAAAATAATTGATTTGAACTTTTATCAAATTTTTTGGTGCTTATTACAAAATAAATACTAATTTTCAAAAGGAAAATAGTACCTTAAGATGAAAATTTTAATATAATATAATATACATTTTCTGTTCAATTAAATTTTTTTTTGCCCCACTACTTTCCAGTTTCTTCTTGAGTTGACCTTGCTGGATGCTGATCCTTACCTCCAGTATAAACCTAGCATCATTGCTGCTGCTGCTTTCTTCCTCGCTGCCAAAACTTTGGGCTGTGAAGTATCTTGGGTAGGTTATTTATATATTTATTTCATCATTGACAATTAAGCACACAACCACATAAGTGCAGATGTGGCTGTGTGGTTAAGTTTGCTTCCCACCCATATAGTTTTGGGTTCAGTCCCACTGCATGGGTTTTCTATTGTAGCCCCAAACTGACAAAAGCCTTGTAAGTGGATTTGGTAGACTGAAAGTGTGAGAGAGAGAATGTTTGTCTCCTTGTTTTGACACCATCTGGTAGTTGTAAATGTGTGTCAGTCATATACAAGCAGTGTTATTCATTTCTAATATTCTGTGAAAATATCTGGTCATGGGGAAATATTAGCTTAACTGGAAACAGGTGGGAGTTGCCAACAAAAGGGCCTTCAACTGTAGAAAATTCACCTCAATAAAATTTAACTTACACAAGCATGGAAATACAATACAGGAAACCACCAAATTTTGTGGGTTGGGTGGTTATAGCAATCTTTTTTTTACTTGTTTCGGTCAGTTTTTTAGTAAAAAAAATCAACCCCAGAACTTACTCTTTTCTGTGAGGACTATTTGTCAGTTTCTTTCGTCAAAC
>NC_068987.1:21653791-21669127 GCF_001194135.2 Octopus bimaculoides | reverse complement strand
TTTTTTTTGTACTGCTGGGTGCCTTTTTGTCTCTAACTACTTGACACTATGAACTGCATTAGGGCTTAATTGCCCTCCCTAACAGATATGTTAGCACTGTTCATTCTCATTTATGGAGTTGTCTTTAATGATTTATTCACAAATGGTTCAAAGGAGATGAGGTTCTCTGCTGTGTCTGTGTGTGGGGAGGCGCCTTCCAGTGAGACCAGCTCTAAGAAATGTCTGTGGGTACAGTGTGGGACGGATTCTTCCTGTGAGAAGTAATTGTTAAATTCTAGGCATTGATAATGTTCTATTTTTACACTTGAGAGTTAAGGAGTGGTGGTGGGGGGATCAGGAGCAGCTGAAAAAATGTTAATTGCAGATAAGCATATGTATGAGAAGTAGGTGACTAATTGGCAGTCATTGGTGGATAGAATGATTTGAGATTAATTCTGGTTATCACTGTTCAGAGCAAGCCAAGCGAGACCGTAACCGTGGCCTATGCCAGTGTCGCATAACCGGCCCGGTACCCTTCAATCATTGGTCAATAAACTGCACGTGCGAAGACCTGTCGTGGCCGATGTCAATACCGCCTGATTGACACCCGTGCCAGTGACATGTAAAAAGCACCGTTTCAAGCGTGGTTGATGCCAGTACCGCCTGACTGGCCCTCGTGCCTGTAGCACGTAAAAAGCACCCACTACACTCTCGGAGTGGTTGGCGTTAGGAAGGGCATCCAGCTGTAGAAACTTTTCCCGGTCAGATTAGAGCCTGGTGCAGCCTTCTAACTTGCCAGCCCTCAGTTAAATCATCCAACCCATGCCACCATGTAAAGCGGATGTTAAACGACAGTGATGAGGATGATGATGACTGTTCAGTTCAAATCCTGCCAGGGTCAGTGTCAGCCTTGCCTTTCAGTGGGTAATGGATTCTCAACACAGGTTTGTGGATTACCATAGCTGTTAGGGCATTTAGGTAACTTCCATTTCTTCTGATTCTTCTCTTTCTGAGTTCAAGTATCATGGGCTGTCTCCTGTGTTGTGAGAAAATATCGAAATGGGCCTCAATGCACTGACATTAACATCTCTATTCTATTGGACAGCCCCCTAACCATCCCAGTATAATTTAGCCACAGATAAAGAGGCTGTGACCAATGACCAACACTATCTAAATATCCTTTTTTGTTTTTAACCATGTGACTTGAATGCTCAGCCACTTCCGCCTGCCGTGTTCTATAATGTGGGTAACCATGTGGCTCCTCTACAACAAGAAAGAAACTGATTCTGTTCTGGCCTCTGCTTTCACACTTAAATTCACCAGCCCTAGTCTGTCAAAGGGATCTTGGCCTTGTAGGCTGCATGGATGCAAAAGGAACCCAGTACACTCTGAAGTGGTTGGAAGCAGGAAAGGCATCCAGCCACGGAAACCATGCCAAAGCAGACATTGGAGCTCAGTGTATTTTTCAGAGCCTGTCAAATTGTCCAACCCATGCAGGCATAGGACCATGACATTAAATAATAATCATGTAAGCTCGCTGGCAGAATTGTTACAGCATAGGAAAACTGCTTTGGTGTATTTCTTTCAGCTCTTTAGGTTCAAATCCCATCAGGGTCAACTTTGCAGTTTGACCTTTTGAAGGTTGATGGTATTTGCTATAAACCCAGCCCACTCGAAATTACTGGGCTTCTACCTGAATCAGAAATATAATTTCTTGCATGTTGAGCTCTCATATCGAAGCTCTTGTTTACTCCTATTCTAATACTTTTTAAGCTTGCTACCCTTCCCCACTTCTCTCTCATACTTATCACTCTCTCTTCCTCATGGTTCTAGGTTGGTGAACTTGAGCAGCTAACTGGGTATTCTGTGTCAGACTTCCAATCGTGTGTGAAACTGTTGTATGTAACTCACAAATCTGCAAGCAAGCATGCACAACAGGCAATTTATTTAAAATACAGTTCCGACAAGTAAGTATTGTAGCATCTCATGCTTTCTTTCACAATTTCATTTTGATAAGCATTAACTATACCATTCCATGTTGTATTATGTGCTCCACATCTTCATGCTTATTTTATTCTAAGTTTCTGTGATTTTGATCATGCATAGATTGGATCAGAATGAAGGAAAATGAGGTACAGGTGTGGTCATGTGATTGAAAATCTTGCTTCCCAACTACATAATCTTGGGTTCAGTGCTATTGCATGGCACCTTGGTCAAGTGTCTGTGATATCCCTGCATCAACCAAATCCTTGTGACTGAATTTGGCAGGCAGAAACTGGAAGAAACACATCCTCATTGTGTGTGTGTGTGTGTGTGCTCGTCTTGACTTTACATAATGGTTGTAAATGAGTATCACTGTCACACATTGTTTTCAGTCTTCCATAAAACATGTCTGGCCATGGGGCAGTATTGCTTAGGAATAGATAAGGGTATTAGGAATGCATCCAACGATGGAAAATCTGCCTCAAATTCTGTGTGTCAGAATAATGCTAAGTTTAAGTAAACACTAATGAAGTGGACGCAGGTCTGACTGTGTGGGTGAGAGGCTTGCTTCCCAACAATGTGGTCTTGGATTCAGCCCTATTGTGTGACACCTTGGACAAATGTGTTCTATAGTCCCCAGCCAATCATAATCTTGTAAATGGATTTGGTAGATGAAAATGGAAATAATCTCATTGTGTGTACTCTTGTCTAGATATCACTTGAAGGTTGTTAACAAGTATCACCATCGTACACATGTTGTTCAATTCCAGTCTTCTGTGAGAAACATATCTGACTCTGAGAAATATTACCTTCCTCGAAAATGCATGAGGGTTGGCAACAGAAAGGGCAATCCAGTTGTATGAAATCTATTCCAACAAATTCTATGTAAGTTTGGGAAAGTGGACATTAAATAATAATGAAAGTACTTACTTGGCAGGTTTCTGCATCTTAGAGAAGTGTTTAGCATAGTTTTGGATGTAAACTATCCTTTGTGATGGTCACACTGATCAAAAGTTTGCTTAATTCCCACGCTTTATATAGTCGGCCCAGTCAGAAGTGACCAGCAGCTAAATTACATACACTACTTGCAGATGCATCTTACTGATGTACTTTTCACACAACCATAGCACTTTTATTGTGCACTTCTACAGTTGTGTGCATGTGTGTCTCAGGTTATTATTAAGGTGGTGGTGGTGGTGGGCAGGCAGAATTGTTAATGCATCAGAGAGGATTCTTAGCATTTCTTCTGACTCACTGAATTCAAATTCTGCTGAAGTTGACTTTACCTTTCACTTTTTCGGGGGTTGATAAAATAAGTACCAGTTGAGCACTGGGGTCAATATAATCAATTTGTCCTCTCACCTCAAAATTGATAGCTTTATGCCAAAATTAAAATCCTTATTATTGAGAGCAGTGAGCGAGCAGAATCACAAGTATGCTGGACAAAATGCTTTGTGGCTTTAAGTACCTGTTTCGCACTGGGGTTGATGTAATTGACTTGTCCCCCCCCCCACAAATTTCAGGCCTTGTGCTTATAGTAAAGTTTATTTTATATTTTTATTTGATTTTGGTGATCTTAATACTTGTATCCTTGTCATTTGCAATGCACTTCTATGGGTTTTGTTATTCTGTTTTTCTAGGTTCTTGAAGGTGGCAACAATTCCTCCATTACAGATAAAAAATTTCAAGGTCTCTTAAGAAAAAAAAATTAGAAAAGAAAAGAGAAAAGTAATTTTTTCTACTCTCCACATCAGTTTCATTTCTTTTTGAATTTGTAGAAAAAGTATGAAGAAACAAGACTGAATATAGTTTCTTCTGTTCCCAAGAATATATATTCTTGCATACGATGCGAAAGTGATTTGATATCAAAGTGTAAAATGTGAACTTGTAAGACCAAGGTAGACCATGCCAGTTAGTCTTCTCTTCTGTCTACTGAAGAAATCTGAATTTTTAGTCTATTTTAATGCAGAAACGAGAAAGCCTTTTTTTTTTTTTAAATTCCTCCCCTTCATTTCAAATTAAAAGAAGTTTTCAAAACTTGTACATATTTTCTATGAAGGGTAAATCATGTATGAACACAGAAAAAGATGACTTTTAATATTCATTGTGTAGTAATATGTGGTTTGTATGTGTGTTTGTGATGTGCGAGGGTGTATGATAAGTGCAGGAGTGTGTATATGTGACTGTGTGTGTGTGTGTATGATATTGCATAATGTCATGAACATAATGTAAATGTATATACACAAGCTCTAGGTTATTATCTGTATATAGTTCTTAAATGTGTATAGTATAGCCATTTGGATGTATGTATATTTAATATATGTAAGCATGTTTTAATAGTGTTAATAATTTACAAAAAGAAGTCTATCATGTATATTAGGTGTGTTTTAAATATCTTTTGTTCTGGGTGTCTAAGTTGAATATATATATATATAGTTTATGTGTAGTAATGATGGTGGCCTGTGGTTACTCGACTCACTTGGTCTTTGTTGTTAAATGAGATCCAAACCCTCTTGGATCTTCTGGTACAGCTCTTGGGAGGCAGCTTTTTTGTTATAAAACCTGTAATTGTCACTTTGTATGTACTCATATTGTATAATTTTCTTTTTCCCAAAATTTCTTGCTCTCATCTCTCATTCTGATCTTCCATGTGAGGGTTTTCTTTCTTATTTTTGTTTTTACTTTTTTAAACGAGCTAATTTACTAAAATGTTGGTAAGAATTGGGCAGCACTTTGGAGAATTCTGAGTTTGCGTAAATCTCTGTAGAGTAGGAAGTGAAGAAGATAGCTAGTGGCAATTAAATAAAAAAAATTAGAGAAGCTGCTTTAGTGCAGCTTAACTTGGAGGTTCAAATTGACCTATGCACCAGTCCTGTGGTTGTACTTTCCTGTTTAGCATTAACTGATTTTTTTTTGTTTTTTTTTTGTAGGGTATAATTAAGACAATGGATTTTTTAATTTTTTTATTAAGGTAGATTTGGATCAGAAGTTGGGGTTTTTGCCAGGTGGGTGTAGTGTTATCTAGAAAATTGCAGTCCTTTCATGGCAAAGTCACTGAAGTGTCAGCCCCTGCAGTGAAAGCTGTCGATTTGTATCGTGACACTAACACATCATAATCCTGTGTCGTGTATGGGATTCCTACTCCCAGGAGTTTGCTGGTAGAGTAGTCAGAAGTACATAACCGAGTAGTTTGTCTTTACTCTTACCTCTGGTTTAAGATGTAACAAAGGAAGAAAATCCTCGTGAGAATGTGTGCGAATACCTGCCTTGTGTTTTTATATTTGTCCACTTTCTTGAGTTTTCAGATTAGCTCTGCCTTTCTATTATGCCTTAATTTCTGGACTCCACCGAAATCACACCATTTTTCAAATGAAGTAAATGGTGGTATCGCTATCTAAAATTTATATAAGCTATTTGTAAATAAATTTTAAAAATACATAACTGGCTAATTTGTATTAATTTCTAAAAATTTTTTAAAAACCAAATGATTTGATCCTTAGGTAATTTTCATTGAGTCTGTGGTCTTTTGAAAACCAAGGGATCTGGATTTTTGCATCCGTTTCCACTGGGTTTCAGTGTGGAGTTTGCCCTTCCTCTGATTAAGGTATAAAAATTCTTTAAAAACCATATCCAAATTAAAGCTGATTTATTATTTTCTCTTTGTATACATGTTTCTGTGTTTAATGTGCTACCATGCATTAAAATCTTTCTAAATTTGAAAGCCCCACTAATGCTAACTTCAACTTTTCGTTTTTCTTCTCTTTCGTAGTTAAATGCTATAATATAATTTTCTAAAAGAAATAATAGTCGGAAATTGATTTCACACACTCTGCTTTTTTCCTTATTCCTGCCTTCCCCTGTATGTTTATTCATTGCTAGTGTTAATTTGTATAAATCTAAGCAGTGGCAAGGAAGTAACTGAAATTTAGAGCCTGTCCTTTCTCTGCAGGATGATTATACAAAACTGCACTCAACATGTCCACTCACTTTCAGAAATGAATCAGTTTATATATACATAATTAAGTTTTAGAAATACCCTAAATCACATGAGTTATCCTAGCTCATTATCATGTATAAAATGAAGTTTAGATGAATGGACCAGTCATTACGTGTCACAAAATGTTTGAGGCATTTAAAAATACTTTTGATTTAAAAAAGAAATCTTTTGATTAGTGATAATTAACTGGATGCCTAATGTCTCTGAAATATTTGTTACGGATTAGTTCTATTACCTTTAAAGCTGCTATATAATTTACAATAGTACAAGGACTGTAATGACCGGAAAGAAATGGACCATGTATCTACAAGGATTTTTTTGTCTTTTTTAATTCTGAATCTTATCCACTGAGCAAAGTATGAAATTTTTGTTCAAGGGCATGGCGATATACACTTGAGATTCAATAAACTCTTCCATGTTGGCACTTTTACATTATAGTATTGAGACCAACCCTCCAAAGTGGGCTGGATCCAGGCAGTTTAATCTTCTTGGTATCAGCTTTATTTTAAAACCAAGTTTTTACTAAACCATTCTTGTAAGCATATTTGAAGGGCTGAATCCAACATCAGTTTAATAGAAAGTATTATTTAAAAAAAATTCATTAAAGTTCTTGACTGGAAAAGCCATAGGCAAATACATATTTATTTTGGAATGTGGTCATGACAAAGTTAAGTTTTTAGTGATTTTAATACACGTTTTTAATGTAACCTGCATTTCTGAACTCCTTTAAGAGCTTCCAGTTCTGATACAAAAGCCCTATTTTCTGTTTTTATTTTTTGAAAATATTTGCATTTAAATTAAAGCTATTTAAAGAATTTTTCAGTAACAGATTAATCTTTTTATTACTAACTCAGCCAAGACCATTCTCAGTTGTATAATACCATTTTTTTTTTTTTTTTTTTTTTTTTTCAATTATGGTGTAACACCACCTAAATTGGAAAATTGTTTTAAGTTCACTTTCCAAAAATTAATTGTAAGGCATTATATTTCAACAAAAATATGGTAAAGAAAGTGTCAAAAAGGAGTAATTTTATTAATCTCCTTGAATTCTTCATTTATATGTTTCAGTCTTTGAATTTTGACCATGCTGTGGTACTGCCATGACAAATTTAGCTGAACAAATCGACATCCAATACTCATTTTTAAGCCTGGTACTTATTCTATCATTCTCTGTTTGGTGAACTACTAAGTTACATGAACATAAACCAACACCAGCTGTCAAGCAATTATGTACGAGATACAAACAAGCTTCTTTCAATTTCCACATACTAAATGCACTTAGAAAACTTGGGTCAATCCAGTGCTATAGTGGAAGATACTTGCCTAAGGTGCAGTGCTGTGGACTGAACCCAAGATTGCATGGTTGGGAAGCAAACTTCTTACCACACAGCCATGATAGCACTATTACATATTTTTCAAAATTGATTGATGCTTGTAGCTTAGAAGTTGTCATCTTTAAACATCTGTTGTTCTTGCTGAGGAGCTGCACACCAGACTCCTGTCTGATTTGACATTTCTATGGCTGGATGCCCTTCCTAACGTCGTCCCCCCCCACTTTTTTTTTTATTTACATAACAATTAGTGCTGGAGTAGTAATTTCACCAACTACTTTATCTTGGGAGAGGGGCAGAGTCTATAACATTTGCATACTCTCCGAGGCCAGTAAAGTTCATGTCAATGTTCCACTTGTACCTTCTTCAGTCTATACTTGTTAGAAAGATATGGGCAAAGAGGAAATTCCAGAGCAGTGGCCATGAGAAGGAAGTACTGGCAATAGTAATTAGGCAGGGCCTAAATATAAGAGAAATGAGATTAGCTTGAGCTCAGCTTGTTCTGAACGGCAGGTGCCAGCATGCTTACGGACCAAGAGCTGGAACTGGTTTGTGAGCGACACACTCTTTACTGACTAAAGTCTCGGAGGCAAAAGTGGCAGCAGTATCAGCGTCAAATGAGAGCAACACTTCAGTGCAGCATCACTTTAGCTTTGTAGAATATCAATAATGGCTTGGAAGAAGTGGTCCTAGTTAAGGATATGCTTTCATAAGAACCATGGCATACTTATAGGTTACTCAACATCCAGGAAAAGGCATACTTTTTTTTACATTTCTTTTTTTTTGTTTTGAAATTTTTGCATCCAGGATTACTACCCTCTTGGGGTCCTCATTCACATTCACCACTGGTGATACCAAACAATTGCAATGTCTTACGCAGTTCTTTTATTATTGGTAATGTTAAGTTAAATGCATGGCATTTCTTAATCTGACAAATTCATTGGTGTTATTGAAATATGAGGTGGTATCAAAAAGATCCTGCAATAGTCCTATAGTGCACCAACAGATGGCAGCACACAGTTGCATGTGTAGTGAACTTCATAAGGCAATGTGCAGAGTGACATCACTGCATTTACTTTGCAAGTTGTGATCAGGTGTTTGTTGCAGTCTCCAATTTCATCAGGGACAAGAAGTTGGAACTAAGAGCTAATGTAAAATTCTGCATTAATCCTGTGAGACCGTAACACTGGTCTACCAGTGGCTGGCTTATTTTACTCTATACCATAGCACTGCTCTACCAGTGGAGTACCAGGTATATGGCCAAATTAGGTTCAGGAAGTCAGCGCTCAAAGGGTTCACCTTGGAAGTCTGTTACAGGGACATTAAGCATGCTTTAGCAAGCTTACAGTGACAAGGCAATGGGTCGTATGCAATGTTTCAAGTGGCATGGGTGCTTCAAAAGCTGAAGTCCTTGGAAGACCTGCTACAGGTGTCACTCCTGGAAATTGGTATTTTGCATTGAGATATCCCCTCCCCTCACACACATCAATCAAGAGTTCTACTGCAATGTTTGGAAGTATTTGAAGGACAATCAGCGAAAGCTACCAGGTTGGATTCTTTATGACAATGCACCATCACTGACCTCTCTTCACTTGCGAGTTTCTCATGTAAAACATGGTATTTCTTCTGCACCCACCCTATTCACCAGATTTAGCACATGGACTTCCATCCCTTCCCCATGAAACTAGCTCAAAAGGTGTCAACAAGATCCATAGCGAATCACAGGTCCTCAACTTGTTTACGGAAAACAACCATGTTCCAAAAACTGGAACTTGTATTGCTGCGCAGTGACTGTTTAACGAAGATGGTGTTGAAACTTGGGGAAATAAGTTTTTTTTATTAAACATGATTTCCCCTGGATGGACTTAGATCTCAATCTTTAAAGTTTGACAGTGCCTGTTAACTGCATGAATACAACCTTTAAGAAATTCTGAACAAATCACATGCCTGCAATTTAGAAATAAATACCATTTTAATATGTGGTTTGATCAATAAGTATCCGGACTTGCTATAGTAATGAAGCTAAAGCACGTCTTAACATTCTAGCTCACTTCCTGTTTACAGCAGTTCTTGGAAGGAAGGTGTGTAATATGTGATCATCACATTGACCATGACAGAAAGTTGAGCAGAGAATCTGCATCAAACTTTGCCAAAAGCTTGATGATATCTTCTCAGAGGCCTATGCAAAGTTTTCATTGTTCTCAACACAAGATCTTGTGCATCCGAAACCCAAGTGTCTTTTTGGTCAGCTAAAAGCAGTTTTGGCAGACACGCATATCATACCCAAATTTTCAGTGATAATGGACTGAACTGAACCGTGACTAATCTGTACATCCTCTGATAACTCAAGGACATTCACCTCTTCAATTTCTGCCCTTGACAAGCAGTTTCAAGTATCCACAGAATAACAACCATCAGAAAGAGAAGTTAAAGCTAAATGATATTTTTATGTCATTAGAAACCAACAAGACTTATTGTATCAACCCCCGCTAGGCATTTTGCTTGGAGTGCTAACATGATTCAGCGATTGCCCCACACAACTGCAATGTTTTACTCAGTTCTACTGGTTGAAGGTCTCCGAAAACATTCATTAATATCAATATTTTTTCAGCCATCTTGGAAACGTCTGAACCACTTGTACACTGTCTACAACTTTGTGTAGGCCACTGAGCAGGCATCGCCGTGACAACTTTGTCATGTTCAATGCGACAATCACACACTACATACCTTCCTTCCAAGCACTACTGTAAACAGCGAAAGTGAGCTAGAACATTAAAACTTAGTGCACATGCACAGCAGAAGGTCAAGACAGTATAGAGGGGAGCAGATAATAGAAGGGCCATGGAAAAAGTAGTCAGATGGGTTAGTAAAAAGAATTGCAGGATAGTGTAAGGATTGAGAGGTGGATTAAGAACCATGAAAAATCATGTATCATTGCTATTTTACACCTATTTGCAGGCTGGTAAAGATCAGATAATTCATCAGTATTTTGCGTTAATTAGTAATGAAGTCTACAACCTCGTATATTATGGTTGATTGTAAGTCAAATGTACTTAAACTTATATCAAGGACATTCACCTCGTCAATTTCTGCCCTTGACAGGCAGTTTCAAGTATCCACAGAATAACAACCATCAGAAAGAGAAGTAAAAGCTAAATGATATTTTTATGCCATTAGAAACCAACAAGACTTATTGTATCAACCCCAAAAGGGTAAAAGTCTAAGTTGAACTCAGAACATAATGGATGAAATACCGCTAGGCATTTTGCTTGGAGTGCTAACGATTCTGCCAGCTTAAGACTGAAGCTAATAAAGACAGATATTTCTCCCTTACTCAGCTAAGAATTACATTAGGATAAATTGGTCAATGGTTGATGTCCTAATTATAATCTTCCTTGAGAGAGAGAGAGAAAAAAAAAGAACATGCATATGAAAATGAGAATAAGATTTATGTTTATTGTGAGGTGTATGAGAATTTTAGTTGAATTTTTCCTTTATGTATATAAAAACTGCAAGCACACTGAAAGTTAGTAAACTAAGACTTGATGATGATGTGGTGGTGGTAGTGGAGAAGGAAATAGTTTCTTCCCTGCTTCTCTATAAAAAGATACAAAACTTTAAAATATAATTTAATGAAATTTTAAGTGGTCAGTGGACACTGCAGTGGCAATTTGGAAAAGCTTAGCCAAGATTTATTCATTAAGGGGAAAACCTGAAGTTTTTTTGACAATCACTGGAAGCTTTTACGAAAAACTCTCAATGGAATACAACGGGGGGAGGGGAGGGAAAGAGAATGAGACTATGAAAGGAAATCTCTCATGTTTAATGTTACTAAACAAAATATTTCAGGCCAAGCCATGGCCTGTACCCTGCCATGAGCAATACTTCTGACGCAGAATTTGGATAAATAAACTGAGATAAATGAGGAAGCAAAGAAATCTAAAGCAGTTTGATTTCAAAACAACCAGCTTCACATCTATTATCATCATCATCAACCAACACGAATACACCTACAGCTGCAGCAACTTAAAAGAAAGAAAATCTAGCACCAACATTGTCCATAGCAGTAAGTCCAATTCAGCAGCAGATTGGTTC
Source organism: Octopus bimaculoides (assembly GCF_001194135.2). Lineage (NCBI taxonomy): Eukaryota > Metazoa > Mollusca > Cephalopoda > Octopoda > Octopodidae > Octopus > Octopus bimaculoides. The sequence goes on along the minus strand of NC_068987.1, from coordinate 21,657,742 downwards.
TTACCCAGCAACCATTTTCCTTACCATCCACTAACACCATTAACATTCAACTTCTGTAGGTTGAGAAAACTGAATTTTCAGAAAATTTAACCTGTTAGTATTCAAATTACTTATCAAATATAATGCATATTTAATCACAGTTTTTAATTAATCATGCATTGTTTTGTAGCCTTGAGATTTTGATGATGTGATTGCATATTGTTAGAAAGATATTGTAGGACATATGTCAGACACCGGATCTGGCTAGTTTAAACATCAAAGAGGAAGAATATTTGGGCCAGATATGGCCCGTTTAAATGTTAAAGGGTTGAATAATGTATGTGCATATACACACATACATTACAAATCTGCACAATATATATGTAAAGGTAGTGATGTGTCTGCATGCAAGTTTATGCATATATGAATCTTTATCAATTTTGATGAAGAGGATTCAGTTTTCCCCATCAACTGAAATACCAACCCATCCAATAAAGAGTTTAAGTGGCTGTGTATTCCAAACATATATCCTTAATGGAATTTTCAAGTAGGAACAGTATAACATGGTTGCTATCTTTTAAATTACAAGTATAAGCCATCTGCCAGACTTCTATATAGAGTCTACACAATTTCATTCATTATGGGTTCACCTGAGGCAATAGAAAATGACATGTAATTTAATCAAACCCAGGAGAATGTGGTCATGGAGCAAATTTCTTAGAATCATTAGACCATGTTTCTATATTATACTCTCATTTAGCATCCACCTTTCCATTGGTCAGACAGAATTCATGGAGGGAGATTTTCTAGTCAGAACCCTTTCATATCAGTAATCCACAACTGCTTCCAATCTACGTAACACTCTTTAATGGCCAGACATATCTTCAGGGAATACTAGAAGTAAATAACATTGCCTCTGTTATGGTAAGATACAGTCATATCTACTACAACACACATACACACGCCAAGTAGACATTAGCACATAATGCAGTCTTCAGACCTGTTGGATCCCATCACACTGCACAACCCATGACAGCATGGAAGATTACACGCATACACAATATAGACTTTTTTTGAGATTTCATCTACAAAATCCACTCACAAAGCTTTGCTCAATTTCAGGCTACAAACAATATAGGACACTTTACCAGATTGGTTCGCAGTGAGAGGCATACACGTGATGTGTTCAAAATGTCATTGTGTAGTGAAGATAAAAAACATGGCTAAACCTATTACTGAAGTCTACCACTCAAATATAGAAAATTCATTTACTTTTGGCTTGGATCATTTAATTGTGGCTATGAACGAATCCTGGAAGAGTCAATGGCAATGTTGAAAGTCAACTTGGGCAGGTTTAACTACCAATACAAGAATGTGGAGTGAAAGCATATTAATTGCCTGGGAGAAACAGGTGATCAAATATAAAAATGAGACAGATGCTCAGATTTTCAAATGAATTATTTTGCTTACACAAAAGCACTTCATAAAGTAAAGATTTTTTTTTCTCCAAGATAGGAGGATATCGTTATGAATGGAAAAAAATAATATAAGCAGCTAGATATTATGCCCTGGTAAATACAGTTACACAAACATTATTCAATCAACGAATATATACAAGTATATATAAGAATAAAATAAATTAATGATCTTATCAGAGGCCAGCATATAAGAAACCATATAGGCAAACACAATTATATAGATATAATTAAAATTAAGGGTATTGAGAAACAGCACCTACACACTAGAAATAGACGTCAAATAAAAAAAAACCAACTTGAGGCTGAAAGCGGGCAAATGAATAAGATAGATTTTACTAAATCCAGTTTTTTTATTTGTCTACTTTCAGCTTTGTGCTGGTAGAATGTAATTTGAAGTGGTGTTTTAGGGTCTCTTAACTTCTATTTCTAGCACATAGGTGCTATTTCTCAATACACTTAATTGTAATTATATCTATATAATTATGTATGTGTATGTATATATATATATATATATATATAAGGTAGATACATACACATACACACACATATATCTCTTCTCTCCCCACGTGACTGGGGTTTGGCCAGGTCTGACCTTCCTTTCTCGGTTCGACTACTATCCATATTCGTCCCTGTGCTTGTTAAATCCTATGTCCCTACCGTAAGGCTTTACTTCCATACACGCCAGCTTAATTTAATTCGCCCTTAGTAGAAAGACACCTGTTGTTATGTCCTGTTAATTGCATTTGTATTTGTGTAACATTTCTGTTTTTTACTGTCCTTGTTTTTGTATACATTCGCTGCTTTCTTCCAAGGAATCTAATGCTCTTAGCTTAGTTTTTCCTTGGGGCTGGCCAGATTGGAGCAATCTCGAGTATAACCAGCCGAAATTGCAAACATAATTTGGAACTCGACTGAGGATAGAAAACCCCAAATGACCCGCCCTTGTTTTCTTTGTATCGTCTGCCTGGATGTTTTGCATTCTTGTCCCATTTTTGTATTTCATATATATATATATATATATAAAATAAAGATATGATTAGCAAAATTCGGGTAAAAACAAACTCTAACAAAATGACCAGAGGACGCATTTGAGAAATTTATATGAATCTAAGCTAATTCATATATATTATATATATTTATTTATTAGAAACTACCGTGCCAAAAAGCCATTTAAGAACTCTAAACGAATTTTATGTAGCATTAAAACCCTTGATGCATCTTATCCCTGACACAAGTGCAATAGATCTGTAGTAGTAATCAGGTTACAGTTGTGCAAGGAAAATGTTGATACTTCATGAAATACATTGGAAGAGTTTTGTTATCAAAATGGTTACAATGACTCTTCCTCGTTTCAACACATGATCTCAGATCAAGACATGCGTTAGACAGCTCCAAGGGAACAGGTGTGTAGCTGTGTGGTAAGAAGTTTGCTTACCAACCACACAGTGGCAACTTGATAAAGTTTCTAGTACTAAATAGTGGGGCTAACCAAAAGCCTTGAGTGAAAACTGAAAGAAGTCTGTATATATGCTTACCTCTCCTTGTATGACATTGTGTGGTAGTTGTAAATGAGTATCAGTGTCATACAAGCAGTACCATTCATTTCAAATATTCTACAAAAATATGTCTGACCATGGGCAGAATATTAATTTGCTTGGATGGAAACAAGTGCGAGATGATGACAGGAAAGGCATCTGACTAGAAAATCTTCAAAGAGTTGACACATACAAACATGGCAAAGCGGATATTAAAATTATGATATATATATATATATATATATATATATATATATATATATATATATATATATATATATATATATATATATGTATATAAACATACACACACTAATGCATAATTGAACAACTGTTACACATTGTGCATGTCTGCATATACACAGATTTGTATGTATGTATGTATATATATATATACACACACACACATATATATATACATATATATAGTGTGTGTATAGACATGCACAATGTGTAACAGCTGCTTAATAGTGTCATTCTCGGATTACTTGCTGTGAACAACAATGTAACTTAATATATTATCTATGCTGTAGTTGTGTAGATTCAGATCTTATATATTAGTTGGAAGATAGAACCTGCAGATTTGTAATTCTCAGGAGCAGCTCAGCAGAGCTGTGTATCAATTTTTTCCTTTTTTTTTTTTTTTTTTAGTCATAACCACAAGAATTGTAGCTGAAGGTTGAAAAGCAGAAACAAGTAAACCAGATATGATCACCGTCATTATTATTATAATTCCCAGCAAGACAACTTTTAATTTTTTTTTTGCTTTAAAGTATAAAACAACCATAGCAGCAGCAAAACTTTAAAAAGAAAAAAGTTAAGAAAAATATTTTTAAAAAAATAAGGAAATGTCCTGCTGACAATTAGTCCTTGCCTAAATGTTGAATATTGAACTTTTTTTATTTCAGATGAGAGGGAGGAAAGAGCTTGAGAAACCTTTTACTCTTCTTTCATGGTGT
>NC_068987.1:21636204-21653000 GCF_001194135.2 Octopus bimaculoides | reverse complement strand
TATTGTTATTATTATTATTATTATTATTAATTGTATTGAATTCGTCGTGTTTGGGTTGATCCCACCAAATGTATGATGTAAGTTTGTTTTAAATGTGGGAATTTCTCACACATGCCTCCTTGGGAAGAACAACACAAAGATAGAAATTGGAGGGTGTGTGTGAGAGAGAGAAGAAAGGAGGGGTGGGAGTGGATTGCTGGCATCAATGACATCATCAGTGTCTTATTTTTGTCAGTCACTTTCTCTTAGCTGTTCATCTACCTCATCTTGTAATGCAGACACTCCGACATCTCTGAAAGTTCACCCTTGAAGTCAATATCAACAGTGAAATCCAGGTCCCGCTGTGAAAGAAAAAAAAAAAAAAGGAAATATATATATATATATATCAATCACAGAAGAAAAACAAAAAAACCTGATCCAATAAAGCCATTTCTACCAAAATTATGAGTGAAGATACAGTAAAATTTTCAACAATATAGTCCCCCACACACAGCCCTACCCAACATTCAGAGTGGATACTGTTCTTACACTCACAAACCTACCTGCCCAGTCAGCCTCAATTCTCAACCTTATGTGTACCTTAAAGGTATGCCCTAACACCCACAATCTTTTCTCTTTTCTGCTGGGGTAGCCATGTATCTCTTCTGCAGCATAACACATGTTCCTGTCCCATACTTTAGCCTATGAAAACTGACACAAACCCATAACCTTTTTGTTACCACATTTCTGTTGACATTAAATAACTTTCTCATTATAGTGTCTGTAAAAACTTAATATACAGTTCTGATGGAAGGTAATAATTTAGATCACTTTAAAACAATAAATTTGTGTCATAGAACCAGGTAATCTAAGGCAGGCTGGTATTGCAAGGGTTAATACTATACACCCACTCAGTTGAGGGGATATGTCTTGTGAGTACTCAGTGACCTCGCTAATATTGGTGCCACGGACAAAGTATCAAATACACACTGTAAATTGTCTGACATTAGGAAACTACACTAGTGCAAACAAACTCAATGCAGTCCTCTGATTTGTGCAATTCTGTGAAACAAATTGGGCCAAGATGAAATACAGAAGTTAAATACTGATATTCACTGTAACCAATAACAAGGACTCAGCACTCGCCTGAATTGCTAGAAAGTCAATTTACATTTTCTAATCTTAAAACAAAGCACACTGAACAATGTAGTCTCTGATGTACAAAACAACAAGACGGTCAGTTTGAAAGCCATTAATCATAAGTTTGCTTGATCATACTTAATGGCGCAATAAAGCATCTTCTAAGCAGTAAATCAACTGTTTAACTCTTTCAATACCAACCTGCCTGAAACTGCCTCTGGCTCTGTAGTAAAAATGTCTTGTTTTCATAAGTTTTGAATTAAAATCTTCCACCAAACCTTAGTCACGATTTATGTTCCTGACACTAGCTTAATGACAACTAAGTTTATTTTACCAAATTCCTCGTTATATTTAAAATTAATTGAAAGAAACACAGAGCATCTCAAAATACGGTAAAAGCTACAGCCCCCACAAATCACATCCTACCATCTTTAAAATAAAGAATGTAGTTCCTGATATATGGAAAGGCAGATGGAAAGATTTCAATAACAAGACAAATTTTCCCCAATTATCACAGTTCCTACCATTTTAAAACAGAATTATAACCATGTACAAAAATCAATGTCAATATTAAATACACTACGCTTTAAGATATCTATAGGTATCCTATAGAGATGGTTTTGGTTGAATTAACTTAGTTATATGTTATGGGGTAAATCAATTTGTATGAAATTAGTGATTCACTATTGCTACTTTATGCAATACTTCAGATGACAACAAAAATTATTTTTTTACTTACACTGTTCTTCTTATTTGGTTGCATTGTGAATGTGCCAAATATTTCCTCAGCCTTTTTCACGGTTAAATAATCATCCAGGTAGAAAACGGTCTGCTTCCAATGTGTGTACCTAGATTCTGGAGCTGCAAATGAAAAAAGAAAGAGATTAATTATAAAACGAAAACCAATGCTGAAGTATCTCTCACTATGAAGTTCAGCCCTCAAATACATTAAGGTTTGGCCCTGCTGCACTCTACTGTAGGTGAGTGTCTTCTCTTATAACTTTGTGTTGACCAATACCTTAAGAGGGAATCTGGTAGGCGTAAGCCGAAAGAAGCCTGTCATGTGTGTGTGTGAATCCGTGAATTTTCACCACTAATGATGAGTTACAGTCACAAATGGGATGCAACCAGTGACATTCGTTGACATTTTCTCATGCCTGCCAACTCAGCTCTTTCAAATTTCTCAGGGTAAAAAAAACCCTTACTTGAAAAAACAGGTAATGGTTGATGACAGGAAGAGCACTGAGTTGTTAAAATCCACCCTTACCTCCCAGCTCAGGCAAGTTAGCATGGATAAACATTAAATAAGTGATTTTGTATTAAAAAAAACACAAGATAGTACTATTATGAATTAATCATCTATAACTGAGATGGTGTTAATGTACTGATCCACAAGTTAAGGTTATTGGTTAATATCCTATAACTATCAATATTAGTGTCATCCTGGCCTATTTCTGCTTATTTCAATGTTATTTGAATGGAAAACAGTGAAATGGTTATTAGTTAAAAGGGAACAATTATTGTCATCATTTACTGTCTGTCTTGCATGCTTACAAGGACTGGACAGTTTAATGACGACCCAACAAGCCAGAGAAATGACTGCACTAGCATGGTCGTCTTCAGCCAGATACCTTTCCTAACACCCATCACTTCTGAGCATACCAGCAAAAGAGGGGGCACCAACTAACTTGTAAGGCATGAGATCCCAACTGAATGTGAGTGTAGTATTGAGACAGGTGAAAGTATTTTAGAGGGACAGGAACATTTGTTTTGCAGTAGAGGAGATACACGGCTTCTTCAGTTAGAGAGAGAGAGAGAGAGAGAGAGAGAAAGAGAGAGAGAGAGAGAGAGAGAGAAGGGAGGAGTATTCCTCAAAATATTGTTAAATAATAATGGGGGTGGGGGAAAAAAACAACAACTTCAGGTCGGACATGAAACTAAACAACGACTGAAATATTTTGGGTAAGAATAAATTAACTGCACCTGACCAATGTGATCTGACATCTTACCTGTAGAAAATCCAGTACGTTTATGACACTTGGTGAATTCAATGTTAAAGAAACATACAAGGGCATGAATATAGTCATTTCTCCGGCATTGTAAGTGGAACGGAGCTGTATAGGTAAGATCTTCTTCCTTCACAGTGTAAATGTCAACTTCCTGTAATGAGATTTAGAAGAACAAATTATAATGGTAAAATGCTGATAAATTAATAAGCCATAGAGGAAGCCTCTATGTTATTGTTCAATCTGTTAGAACTAGCAACCACATGTCCAATATCATGATACTGTCATTAAAAAAGTGAAGGACACTTTGAATAATTTTAATTCTACATGCACTATAATTGCAAAGAAGAGTTGACAAAGATAACAATCAGGTAATTACACATAGGTAGTAAATTAACAATTGAAAATAATAGAACCAAAGGCTAAAACCTCAGTAGATAAAAGTGTGTAGTGATATCAATTTTCAGCTGAAACAGTAACATAACCTGCGCACACTTGATATGTATTTGAGGGGGTGCTGAAAAGTTCCTGGCTTTAGGGGGGTGTTATAAAAGGCCTGCTTGGAGGCCCAACAATCCAAGTTCTTTTTCAGGGTTTAGAAAAACTGAAGGACCGCTGCTATAAGTAAGAGGGGAATATGTTGAATAGAATCATAATTAACATAATTCTCCAGTATGTTCTTTTACCTAAAGCCAGGAACTCTTCAGCACCCCCTCATACAGGCATAACAGGGGCTTGCTGTCTGAGGAAGCACATTAGAAAGTGCCTGTCCAAGGCTAAAACTATAAATAACTGGCACTGTCAGTTACGATAACGTGTTTCAGTCGATGGAACAACTCGCTCATGAAATTAACAAGTAGCCGAGTGCTCCACATACACATTATACCATTAACGTAATTCTCGGGGAAATTCAGCATGACACAGAAGGTGACAAGACTGGCCCTTTGATTTTCAAGCACAACTCAGTTTTGCCAACTGAGTGCACTGAAGGAACATAAAATAAAGAAGTCTTGCTCAAAGACACAACATGCTGCTGAGAATTGAATTCACACTCTTACGGTCATGAACAGAATACCCAAACCACTAAGCCATGTGCTTTCACTAAAACTATAAATACTATTTAACGAACATGAAAATAAACAAATTTCCAAATCATCATTGTTTTCATATCTGCTTCCCATATTGGAATGGATTGCACAGGTTCTAAATATGTAACATGTTGAAGAGCCACATCTTACTCCAGAATAGCAGCTTTGGCACAGTTTCTATAGCTGTATGCCTTTCTTGATGCCAACAAATTTACAGAATGTCCTGGGGGTAGGGGGGGGGGATTTTCCATGGCATCTGAACTTGTGAGGTTTACATTGTAACTTTGCACTTTGACGGAGTGGGAGAATAGGAGAGAGAGCAATCACTTAATGCAAAATGTTGAGAGGTCAAAATATAACGGGAGCAATAGGGAACATGTTTGTTGTAGGGAAGAGGAAAACTATCATGGTGGAGTGTTAGAACATACCCTTCACGTAACATCAAAAAAAAAAAGAGCATGGAGTCAGGAGGCTCAGCAGCAGTGGGTAAGGTTGTAGCAGTGAGGAGGCAGAGTGAGAGAGAGAGAGTTGTAAACATAGAGGTGGTAAGAATAATGGATGGATGGATGTCAATTGGGAGTAGCTGAGAGGCTATGTGAGTGGTGACTGGCAGTATAGAAATAACGATTTGAAATGCAGCAACAGATTCTAATTTCATTAATAACAGCAGCAAACAACACAGTAATCAGCAGAGCAATGGAGGGATGAGTGATAAGGAGATGAGGAAAAAGGGTTAAAGGCTGCAAAGAATGGGGGGGGGGAGTAAGAGATGAATAAAACAAGGGTCGAGAGTAGAGGATAACAAAAACGGTAAATATGAGTTTGGCGAGAAATGATAACAAGAATGAAGATGTCAATAGAAAGTGGCTCAGAAGAGGGACCTAGTGGTGTGGGTGGGTTAGAAAGAGAAAGGTTAAAAGAGAAAGCAGCAGCAGTTGCAGACTTGACTGGTACACTGGGTGACAGACCCAACTGTCCAAATAGTGAGCAGACATATTATGCTTTCAAAATTTCTATCATGCCATGTTAGCATAGCCGGGCAAGTCTTCTTGAACATTGCATATCATACCAATCATCCCAGTTCTTTCTCACCTTTATGAGGCTGAACATCCTGAGATCAGCCAGCATCACTCTCTTTCACAAGTTCCATCTATTGTCGGCAATTACCAGTTCTTTATACAGCTTTTCTTGTCCATATGCACCATGTGGTTAAATCAAGCCAGCTTTCTCTCTTGCACCCATGTTTCCACTACACCTAGTTTTTGTCTCAACATCTTTAAGTTGCATCAATCATGCACAATAACATTGTACATCCAACAGTCATGCCTGTCCTTTCTAGCTTTCACAAGTCCTCTCACTACCACGTAGCATGGCAGACAAACATCAAGCTTTCACTGGAAGCACCCTGAATTTTCTCCAGCCTGTTCTTACTCTGGCCACTATGCTTTCAGAAATCTTCCATTACTGCTAATTAGGCTGCCATGGTAACGAGAACTTGACCATGGAACTTCTGTTTGCACACTGAATCTGTTGTTGCATTTGTTCCTAACTTTTATCTTGCTGACAGCACCCCTGTACATGGCTAGTGTGACTCTCACAAGAGATAATTCTACTCCAAGCTTCCTCCATACCTACCAGATCACTGAGCAAGGGACTCTGTCAAAGGTTTTTCCCTAGGTTGACACCTGCTATGTACAGTGGCTTACTCTTAACTAAGAACTATTGCAGCCATCTCATCAGAAAGATGGCATGAGCAGAACTTCTTCCTGGCACAAAACCAAATTGCATCTAATCTAATCTATCTCCCTCACCAATTGAGCTGCAACACTTTTATGACAAAATGTTGCATTTTCTCAATTCTTGGAACAAAATTCTTAACTGAGAAATAGCGTCTTTAACTCTTGATACAAACATGGCTGAGACTTCCCCCGGTCCTTCCTATAATACAAACTTCTTGTTTTGAAGTGATTTAAATTTCATGATGATTTATTTCAAACATTAGCTAAATAATGGCAAAGTTATTTTACTAAATTCTTCATTATTTTCAAGCATAATCAAAATAAAGAAGTATAATAAAAAATGTTGTGCCAGTATTCAATAGAATACTTTAAATTTGAGTTTATATATGCTGCTACAGTTAAAGCTGAACTATTCTGTTTCTTATGTTGGGACCTTGCAGTGATTCTGTAAGGAAAGGAAAATTGGCAGCGCATCTCAAAAACACACACCCGAAACAAACAACTGAAAGACGATAGATTGAAGACTGGAAGTCATTTACTGAAATGTTAAAGTCACAGACCAGCCACATTAAACACAAACTCTCAGCTGGGTTATAAACTCACTTGTTCTTATTAAGAAATCTCAATTGCACAAAGATAATGGTGAAGAGTTGCTGAAGCCAGGCATTGAAATATATTTTAGAACAATGCAAAACATACATAAATATTAAAAAAAACAACAAAAGAGCCACCCAGAACTTGTCACCTTACCTCTCTCAGCAATGACACAGCTCGCTGTTACATCGATGAAATTGCAGGTGTTGCTAAGACCCAACTGACCAAGATTCTCCAGAATGCCAAATTTTCTTTAGCCCTCAATGAAACGAGTTCATAACAGTGAAGCCCTTCTTCTTGCCTGTGCAAGGTTCCAGCACAATTCAAAATTCATGGGAAGAGATGCTTACTTTTGCAAGTCTTTGAAAAGCACCACCACTGCACACAAGATATCCGTAACGTGGTAAGGAAGTACCTGACAGACAATGATATTCCAGTCAATCACATTGTGTCCAGTGCTGCAGAAGATGCACCAACAATGATGGGGCAACATAAAGGACTAGTGAAACTTCTGAAAGATGACAACAATCCTGATATGATGGCTGCTCACTGTATTGTTAAGCACAGTCTGGCAGCTTTAGCCAAGTTTAGCCCTATGTGGGAGCAGGGGATGAACTAGGCACTAAAGATGATAAGTCTCACAATTCAAAAAATGTTATAAAAACATGAAGACTATGGAAGACTATGTAAGACTATTCCATACAAAAGTACAATTGTTACAATAAGTTTTATTACCTTGTATTACTCTCGTGGATTTGGATAGAAGTTGGGAATTCCCACTTTCCAAAATCCAGTTACATAAGGACTTGACTATTTTCCTTTTATGTTTAGTAAATTAAATTACATAGAAAACTAAATTTTACAGACTCAAAGATTGAAGAAAAACAAAAAAAAAAAAAACAAAGATGCTTGATGTTATCAGTCAATCAAGTTTTTTGTAAGCCCTGGTCTTGAGAAATAACCTCTAACCCTAACCCTTTTCACACATCTCAATAAATGTGATCTTGCAATTTATCTCAGAACAATCCTCCAACCTCCATGAAAACCTGAGAGACAGCTTCATTGGTCTCAAACAGATAAACTTCTGTTTGGTTTGCTCAGCCACTGCTCTTTAGTTAGGAAAATTATGACTTTCTGGCCTAAAACGTTGTTTGGTCACATCAACAAGTGAATGAACATGCAAAATAATAACGTGAAACCAATCCATACTTAAAAACAACACTTCATGTGGTTGGGTCCCCATAGTAGTTGTTAAATACAACAAATAAACTTTAAAGATCATTCCCCCACCCCCATAAACAACTTGATAGATTGATTATTCACTGTTACAATGGGAATGTGAATTGAAAAAGAAAACCACCTCAATATTTGTAAGTATGATGACTTTTTCATAAATCGCTTTAATAATTTCCACTGTAAAATATATGTACAATGGTAAATAAGAAATTACTAGACAAGAATTTAACCCTTTCGTTACCATATTTATTTTGAGATGTCCTGTGTTTCTTTCAATTATTTTAAATAACTCATTAAGCTAGTGTTAAATTGTGTAATGGTGTAAGATTTTAATTTAAAACTTATGAAAACAAAAGACATTTGTACTACAGAGCCAGAGGCAGTTTCAGGCTGGTTGGTATCGAAAGGGTTAAACAGAGAAGTATGGAGAGGAAACTGGGAATGCAACAGAGGCATATGACCTTGTGAGAGCTACAGATGTGTGTGTGTGTGTGTATTCAAGTACATTGTCAGCAATTTATTCATACTGCTTGCTCACCACACAGACACACACACAATGCAATTCCTTCACATTATCCCACCTAGCAGTTAAGGCCACAGATATAAAGCAAACTTCTACAGAGTTATTCAATCAGCAGCTAAATTCTCTTTAACCCTTTAGCATTTAAACTGGCCATAATAATCTACCCGTTTTATCTTCAAACTGGCCAGGGCCTCCCACACTTATCTTACAATATCATTTTAAAAGTAAACAATATCATTGAAATCTCAGAGCTACAAAGTAATGCATGACTAATTCAAATCGATGAGAATAAATATTACATTTGATACAGAAATCTGAATGATAAAGGGTTAAATTACATAATATCATCCAAAAAAGAAAAAGACCCAACAGCACAGCCCCAGATACAGTAAGTCCAAATAAAAGGGAAGCCCACATTTTGAATGCCTTCAATCATGAGCATACTCAGTCAGGACTAACCTGGGGGTAAACAGTATAAAATAAATGCTTCTAACCTAACATTAAAAATACCATTTTCTGAACACTTAAGTTATTGATGAAACAGTGAGAGTAACTTACCTTGACTAAACACGAATTTGTGACCACCTGTTTCGGATCCACAACATCCACAAGAGGTTCTGCAATTGCCACTTGTCTGATGACACTCATATCAAACCCATAAACATTTTCCCACCCTGAAAAATCAGAGAAAAGAAAAAAGTTTTTTTATTTATTATTTTTTTTCTCATTTAAACTATGATCTGAATAAAAACCTTTCATCAAAAACTTCATATTAATTTATGACCTAAACACATGCTTAATAATACTGTTACTTTACTAAATTAATTTAAACAAAGGTAGTGTACTTTTATGGAAATAAGGTAATAATAAAAAAATTTTCTTAGTTTGATGGGATTCTTGGGAATCAAACAAGTCACAAAAGAGTAAAAATCCAATCCAAGCACACTGAGATACAATAAAGTATTGAGAGGAAAGGCACTGAAATATGCCTTTTATTGTATTTGTGATTGTCTCTTTCTAAATTCTTGGTTTATTTTCAAACTTGACTGAAACACACACAGAATATTTCATTCGAAATACACTCACACAAGAGTTATATATATCTACACACACAACATTCAATTCAGTACAAAAACCCAAAACACCAAAATAAATTAGTAAATGAAACTTACAGTTGATTTTCTCATCCTTGTACTGTCTGTCCTCAATAGCACAGATGTAAAGTGTTGCTCTGTCAGGAAAGATCAAACCCCCAGGTTTCTAAATGGAAAAAAGAAACAAAAATCTATGTCAATTCAGTTCATCAAGGCAATTATCATCATAGAAGGGATATTCAAAGGTAGTGAAAGATAAATGCTTAATTAGCTGCTGTCAATAGAGAAATTTCACTTACCTACTGGATTTGTGAACTTAACCCTTCTGTTACTGTATTACTAAGCAAAATATACCCCTTATGTGTTTCAATTACATTCTAACTCTTGTATTCAAACTGGTTTCATAAAACCAACCTTTTTTTTTATTGATCAATATATTAATGTGGTTTTTGGAACACAATCTAACAAAAGGTTCTTAACCAAATCTGTTTCATAATTTTTGTCTCAAAGCAAATCTAATTACAGATAAATACCAACATTATTAAAATTTTATTTGCACATCAGCATAGAAAATGAGTTATAAGTTAATATTCATTGAGTATACAAAAAAAACTGTAATAATGATGAACTGTGCAAATTACTGGATTACCTATCAGCTGAACTTAATGCACATAGAGGTAAAACAATGAAATACTGGAATTTGTCTTTGAAGAAAGCCAGGAAATGTAATAGATGCCATCAACAAAATGAAATAAACTCACACACGCATAAATACAAAGAGACACAGTCCAAATTAATCAAAATTTGTCAAACCTCTTACAAGTAAACCAAAATTCCAGATGAAATGAAAACAAAGAATTTGGGAAAAAAAAATTGTTTATAAATCAAATTTATTCCACAATATTCCAAAAAAGGATCGGATTTCTAACTTTTTCGCAAATGTGTGGGAAATGTCAAACTATTTTTTTCTCTTTGAGTAAATAACTCATTTCATCAATTGCTTCAAAGGAAAAGTTTTTTAAAAAAAATCTAATGGTTTTTGTTTCCTTGGAAGGACTGTGGTTAGGTCTAAAAGCTTTCTAAATATAAGAAAAACAGTTTTTTAAAATTTTTACTATTTTCATCATTATTGGAACTGTTATCAAAATCATTTCATCATCATTTTTAACATCCATTTTCCATGCTGGCATGGATTAGACAGTTTGACAGGAGCTGCTCAGGCTCCATGTCTGGATGCCCTTCCTAACGCTAACCATTTTACAGAGTGTACTAGATGCTTTTACGCAGCACTGGCATGTGTGCGTTAATGTGGCATCAATACAGGTGCTTTTTACATGGCACTAGCACCTGTGAGCCCACAAGATTAGGAATGCAGAGTACAAGCCTGGATGCAAGGACAACCACACTTCTACTTAGCTTGATGTCTTTTCAAGCACAGCAAACAGCCAGGCGTTTCGGTCCCCCATCAACCCCTCTGTGAATCCCAAAATCTGTAGATCCTTTCTCACCACTTCGTCCCATGTATCTCTGGGTCTATCCCTTTCATATGTTTCCTCTACAATTAATGATCAGCACCTTTTGATGCAACTACCTTCATTCATATGCATTACATGGCCATATCAGTGCAGTCACATTACATCTGGTGCCTTGTATACCCAGTTTTTTTCTCAAATCACTTATACTGTCATATATGCACACTGACAATATCTATCCAACAGAGTATACTAGCTTCATTCCTTTCAAGCCTTCATATATCCTTAATGTGGAGGCACAATGGCCCAGTGGTTAGGGCAGCGGACTCGCGGTTTCGGTTCCCAGACCGGGCGTTGTGTTTATTGAGCGAAAACACCTAAAGCTCCACGAGGCTCCGGCAGGGGATGGTGGCAAACCCTGCTGTACTCTTTCACCACAACTTTCTCTCACTCTTACTTCCTGTTTCTGTTGTGTCCTTTACATTTTCCATCAGACTGGAATTATTTAATAGAGTAATGGCTGCTATCACAAGTGGAGTAAACAGCTACAACTGACCCTCCAATTTATGTTTGCCTTTGACAGCAGGAAGTGGCAACAATACAATATCACAATGTTCCTATTAACTATTAATTAGCCCATGATTTGTGCTGATGAACAAAAACAAAAAGACAGTTAAATGATGCCACCACTGTTCACAGGCCATATGAAGAGCAGTTTTGTAATGAATTAAAAGCAAAAGAAACCTCAAGTATGCATGTCTTTAGCAAGAAGAAGCAAGGCAATTTTATGGCCTTTGCAGAGCTTCTGATTAGATAGGTAAATGTTTAATTTGAAGATCTTTAAATAGCTGCAAATGAAACCATGAGAGATAAGGGTAATTCGAGAACTGGTGTTCTTTGAAGGGATGAATGTACATGAATTGGGATGGAACCAGTATGAGGAGTATCAGAAGAAATGTGTGATGGGTGGACTTGACTATAAGAAATCACAGAAACAAACACACCGTGCAGATCTAAAACTACATACAAATTGATTAGGTACTCACCAGCCATTTGTCTCTGGCATAAAGAACTGTTTTAAGCATAGACTCATAGAAAAGACAGTAGCCCATCCATTCACTAATAATGATATCAACTCCTTCAATGCCATCAGGAAGCTCCACCTCTTCAACTTTGCCACGGACAAGGGTTACCACTGAAATGAACATTATTTACATGTAGCAATTTAATACTAAAGGTCAACAGGTGCAAAGCAAAATTCTTTCCCAGTTCTATAACTTTCTTCAGTTCCCTCTAGAAGATTGTAATATGTGCATACAAATATGTATATACACAAACATATAATTTCTAAGAATATAGTCATCATCTGTAGATTTGTGATTATTTTTTAAATTGAAACACAAAACAATGTATTCCATGAATATATATATATATATATATATATATATAAAAAAGCCACAACCTTGCTCTGAAACTGACAGCACCAACATGATTAGGATTGTATATATATATAATTTGCCTTTAGATTAAGGTTGTCCCACAGAAAAAAAAAAGAAAAGAAAACCCTTTTTAGTAAGAGTTCATGCTTATTAGATTTTTGCAAGGAAATGGTTGACAGTGGCTTTCAATATCACAAGTTGAGTGAATCAGTGGTTATATTAATGCATCTTATTAACATTATAACCAGTTTTTCTACATTTTCGAAAACTTCTGGAATAAAAAGAAAAACAAGCAAAAAAAAAAAAACTCTTATTTGATGAAAAACAGAGTGTTTACAACAAGGAGAGCATCCAGTTGTAAAATCTTACCTCAAATAACTCCTCATTTAAACTTATGCTAGCACAGCAAGAATATGTGTTAAACAAATGAATGAATACAAAATTCAGAATGGTTGTTAGGAACAGAGCACATTCAGATAAGATTGTGATGTTAATTGAATCTGATCAATTAAATACAACTGCTGAGCAAAACCTATGAAATTTTGGTTGGCATGCTAATACTGGTGGCTGTTCACAAAGGATCCAACCCATGCCAGTATGGAAAACGGATGTTAAACGATGATGATGACAGAATACACAATTTCTGCCTGCCAAATCTACTCACAAAGCCACAAGATTTTTGTTGGTCTGAGACTATAGAAGACACTTTCCTGGAGTAGCAAAACTGAGCCCAAAACCACAAGGTTGGGAATTGATTTTGTCAACCACAACCCATGCCCACACTAATCCCTGGCTGGACATTCAACAGAAAGAGAGAAACCCATGACAGCACAGAAAATACCATGGGACCACTAGCTCAGAGGGAACAAATGATAGACTGACATGTTGAAAGAGGAGTCAACAGATGAAATGCTACATCTTACTAATCATTGTCCTTGCTACTCACCATTATCAAGATGGTTGTTTTCCACAATCTTCTGACCATATTCAATGATACTGGAACATTCAATCTGTTACAAAACAAACAACATGGTTAACAACAGCTGATAAATTGCTTAAACCCTAATTATATTTAAATGGCTGACTTAAACAACAGCCTAGTAACACAGGGAGCCATCACTTTAGCACCCCATCACCACCACCACCACATTTTGAAAATAGAAAAACCTCACTCACACTGCTTTATTATTATTTTCAGGATTATTATAGAAGCTAGCATGGACGAGTGCTCCTTATATTATATAAATTACTTATGATGAGGAATTATACAACAAAATTATAATAAGTTTAGACACACAATCAGCAATGTTTCTTTTTCACATATTTTGACATAAAATATTTGTTACTGATTTTCCTACACAGCCATAACAGTTTCTACTTTAGGCACAAGGCAGCAATTGAGGGGAAAGAGGTCAGCCAATTACACTGACCCAAGTAGGTCACCAATACTTTATTTTACCAATTCCAGAGGAATGAAAGGCAAAGTTGGTCTCACTGGGATTCACACTAAAAGAGTAAAAAGCAGAAGGAAACGCTACAAAGCATTTTTTCCAACATTCTAACAATATGGCCAATCTACCACTCTAAATAAAAACATCACAATCTGATAACAGAAAGGTTATACAAGGCACAGGTATGGCTGTGTGCTAAGAAACTCACTCCACAAGCCCTTGGTTTCAGATTCAATTCCACTTCATGGCATCTAGAGCAAGTGTCATTTATTATAGCCTTGGGTTGACCAATATCTGGCAGATAAAAGTTGGTGGTTGGAAACTCTGCTAAAGCCCATCATTTGTGTGTGCATGCGCATGCATTGAAACCTTCTTGGGCAGTAGTGACGCTTACACCCACAACTCAGAAATTCAATATGAAAGACCAACAAAAAGTAACATACACAAAAACAATGGTTTAGCATCAAAGACTGGCATACAGCGATAAAGTATTGCATGAAGACGTCTCATCTAATACAAGCCAACCATGAACAAAGTAGACATAAAAAGAATAACGATATTGTTGAATTATTAATAATTATAATATTAACTCTTTTTTTCCAAGGAAAAAACCCCTCCACCAAAAAATGTACTTACTCCAATAACTTTGCTGGCTCCAGCTTTAGCAGCAAACATGCTTAGGATTCCAGTACCACATCCAACATCCAGCACAACTTTACCTTTGAAGAGGTGTTTGTTATGGTACATAGAGTTACGATAAGTCAATGTGCGTACTTCATCTTTGAGCATTTCCTGTTGAAAAATGTAAAATACAAGAAAATATTAGCCTTCTTTATTTAAATTTATACTATTTAATCCTTTATCATTTATACTGGTCATATCTGGCCCAAATATTTTATCTGCTTCACGTTCAAACCAGCCAGATCCAGCCTCTCAAACATCATTCTAAAAATAAACTCATGTCAATGAAATCTTAAAACTATGAGATAATGCATAATTAATTTAAAACAATGTGAATAAATAAGCATTATTTGAATGCTGAATGGTTAAAATACTATTACAGCCCTCTCTACTATGGCTGTCCACTCCTAGTTAGAGCAGTTGCTATCAACCAATTTAGTTAAAACAGCTCTCATCAATCAGCCCAGCAGAATCAAGGGCTGCCATCAATCAAGCCTCTAATTGCAGCATCAGTCCATGTCAACCCGACAGAAAAATTGAGACTCCATATATTTGCATTATTCTCTAATAACGGTGATCAAAGCCCCATTTACAATAACAGAAGCAAATGGTTAGGAAATAAAGCCAATGTTTGTAGATAAAAGAATGCAGTCAACTGAATTATCAGTAAGATATTGGACATACTTCACTGATCACCAACCATACCGACCTTCAAAAGGAAAGGTAAACACACTATTCCAATACAAACTCAGTGGGGTTGAATTAGAACAGTGAAGTGCTGGTCTAGATAGCAAAGCAATAATAATAACTAGCTGGACCTGTGAAAAATTCACAGAAAATATAAAAAATGTAAGCATCTGTAAATTGTGTGCTGGTGCAATGAGAAATGAGTCTATATTGTGACAGTTAAAAGTGGTGAGCTGGCAGAATCGTTAGCACGCCCAGCGAAATGCTTAGCGGCATTTCATCTGTCTCTCTATGTTCTGAGTTCAAATTCTGCCGTGGTCGACTTTGCCATTCATCCTTTCAGGATTGATAAATTAAGTACCAGTTGCATACTGGGGTTGATCTAATTAACTGGCCTCCTCCCTACAAAAATTTCAGGAGTGCCTATAGTAGCAAAGCAAATTGCGACAGTTACAGAATATAGGGGGTCAATTTCAATACAATCGTAGAAAAGAATTTAAATACCTATCAGACACTCTCGACATGCGTCAAATTTAACTATCTGAATTTTCTCATTAAGAACGTAGCTGCTTCGGTGGCCCAGTAGGCATGGGCGTTGCGAAGTAGTAATACAACATATAGGTGGTGGTTTCAAATCTCTTCCAGAAATTACAAGATCTAGTGAAAAACTTTTATTTAAGCAACAAAATATCTTTCAACAATTTCTTTCTCTTAAGTGTGACGCACATATTAAGTACGTACAAAAAAGAAATTGGCGTATTAATATTATTGATAATAAAACAGTTTCAAAGTTCATTAAATCATATATGCTCATTAAAAAAATGAAGTCTTAAAATTTCACTGCAATTAGATTAAACGTTATGGTAAGCTTTCGGAAGAGGACAGTATGCAACTGCTAGCTACAGGTATCAACAGCCTACTGAACATTTTGTTTGCTCAGTCAGATGCTTCCTGGCAAGTTCATATCCAAACAAATCGGAGCAGGTTTTGCATTGTGAAAACACAACCAAAGGTATATTATGGGTTAAGGAAAAATTTCTATGGTCTGATGCGTTTCTTGTTAACTGTTTCCAAACAAAGAAATATTTCCCCATGGCTAGGTAAGTTTTTCATTAAGTATCGGAAATGAATGACACGACTTGTATGACAGTCGCACTCATTTACAATTGATATGATGTCAAGTCAGAGATAAAACACACACTAACATAAAATATACATGTGTGTATATATATATACATGGACACCACACAACAAGCACCTTTCAGTTTCTGTCTACTAAATTCACTCACAAAGACATTGGTCAAGTTAAGGCTATCGTAGAAGACACCTGCCCAATTTGCAATGCAACAGGACTGAACTCAAAACCATGTGGTTGGGAAGCAAACTTAACCAAATAGCCACACTTGAGCCAAAGTAATGAATGAAAATAAGAACTTAAATTATTGTGCTGGACTATTGTCAATCTAAATTAGTTTAAATTTACCAGTAACAAAAGTTGTGACCCTCACCCCTCTCAGTTTGTCTCTATACTAAAGTACATATCTCCCAGCCTTGCTGAGCTCAAAGCCTGGTGATATTCCTATTTCATGGAATGGACAGGTTGAAAGCCAGCTGTGAAAAGAACTACACCAGCAGTTTCTTGAAAAATACCTACAACTCTGCACACA
>NC_068987.1:21630864-21635914 GCF_001194135.2 Octopus bimaculoides | reverse complement strand
ACCTGAACAGAATTTGAACTCAAAACAGAGTTGAAAGAAATGCTGCTAAGCATCTTGTCTAATGAATGAACTAATAATTCCTTCAAATTGGCCTTAAGGCCAATAATTTTAGTGGGAGGGGTCTAGCTGACTACATCAACCCTAGTACTTCACTGGTACCTTATTTTATTGATTTCAAAAGGATGAAAAAGCAAAGTGGACTTCAGCCTAATTTGAGCTTACAACATAAATAGGAAATGTTGCTATGCATTTTGTCTGGAATAGTAATAATAATAATTTCAAATTATGAAACGCTGTGCTAATGATTTTGCCAGCTAATAACAATAATTCTTTCCTCTTTTGAAGAAAATAGTGTTGGAAATACAATCAATCCCCACACCCCCTTAATACTTAATGGAGATGATGATAACAACAACAATGATATTGATACTTACCTCGTGAATACCAAAATGAGCATAGGAGTCAAAATAGTAGTCCTTGGATGTCATTTCATCAACTTGGGTGTTTCCATTACTGCTGGAAGGTGTGGTCTGATAATGAAAAATAATAATGAATTTAAAACATTGTCTGACACTACTCACTAGCATTCAACATAAAAAAAATTGTGCTAATGAAAATGATTAACTGATATTGGTAAGAAAACTGAGAAATATATTAATTAGTGACAACAATACTACTAACATCACTTACATTGGTAGGTGACACATTTTAAATTCAAATCCTTAGTAGATTTAATCCTTCAGCATTTAAACCAGCCAAAACCGGCTCAAATATTCTACATGTTTTACATTCAAACTGGCCTCTCACAAGTAGCCTACACTAACATTGAAACCACTGAAGATGTACTAAAGGTTGATTTGATCGACAATACCCTTATTTGTGGCAGATACAGTCTCACAAGCCTGTGGTTTCAGGTTCTCATATAGTGTGGCGTCTTGAGTGACGGTTTACTTCCATAACCCTTAGATTGACCAAAACTTTGCAAGTGAATTTGGTAGACCAACAGTTAAAAAGCCTGTCATGTGTGTGTATCATTCTTTACCTCTTGACGTCACCATCAAAACAAGTACTGACATATTTGTTTGCAATCTTTTAAGAAAACATATCCAGTCATTATATTGTGTGTTCAAAGGGCTATAGCAACAGAAATAGCATCCAATCATAAACAAAATCTGCCTCAGCAGATTTTGTCTGCTTTACGCAAACTTGAAAAGTAGACATTAAACAATGATCATCATGATGAGTCTTACACATGGAAAGGCAGACTCTTGTGGCAAAATTTATAAAACAGGATAAAACTAACTAGGGCTGTGATGTGAAGCGATAATAATCAAATTGTCTAAAAGCTTAATACTTTATATGCCATTACTGAAGTTTTGAGGTGTCTCCAACATAGTTCACTGCACAAAGAACAACCAAACTATGATAATCAATTAAGAACAACAGCTGACCAAATGAACAGGATACAGTCTTTTAAGACAAGTTCGTGTGATTGCAACATTATAGGAGGATGTTCATCAGCTTACAGTATTTTCCCAATGACTCCCTCATTGTTTAATGTCTTCTTTTCCCTGCTTGTACAAGGTAAGCAGAATTAGTAGAGGTAAAATTTTCAGATGAAATACCCTTCCTTGTCACCACCCTCACCTGTTTCCAAGTAAGTTAATACTTCCTCATGGCCTGGGACTCATGGGTGCTGGGGCCACATAAAAAGCACCCATATCAGTGGCATGTAAAAGCACCCAGTATACTGTTAAGTGGTTGGTGTTAAGAAGAGCATCCAGCTGTAGAAACCATGCCAAAACAGACATGGAACCTGGGCAGCCAGCTTCTGTCAAACTGCCCAGCCTATGCCAGCATGAAGAATGGATGTTAAACCATGATACTAAATTACAACCATCATGGGATGTCAAGGGAATAGTATATACAAAGACATATACAAATAGGCCTCTTTCAGTTTCCTTCTACAAAACCCACTCACAAGGCTTTGGTTAGCCTGGGGTTATATAAGAAAATATCCAAGGTATCACACACTGGAACTGAACCCAAGGTCACATGATTGGGAACCAAGCTTCTTAAATGCAGTCACACCTGCATTATAATTAAATAGAATAAAGTTTGAATAAGAAATAAAATACTTTGAAATGTTCGTTTTGACACACCATTCCTAAAACTAATGATCTTTATGCCAGTGTAATTCTTGTGTGGCGGCAGAGGAACCATATGGTGACTTCAAACCAAACTTTTAAG
The DNA here is from genome assembly GCF_001194135.2 of Octopus bimaculoides. Taxonomy (NCBI): domain Eukaryota; kingdom Metazoa; phylum Mollusca; class Cephalopoda; order Octopoda; family Octopodidae; genus Octopus; species Octopus bimaculoides. The sequence goes on along the minus strand of NC_068987.1, from coordinate 21,633,664 downwards.
GGTTGTAGCTAAAACCTTCTAATGCATTTAGATTGATTGCATTGTTGTTTTAGTCACCACGCAGCTCTCAATGATCTCTAATCAACTCCCAGAAGGATAAAAGCTGAAAGTCAACATTGGCAAGATTTGAACTTGCTTAAAAAAATATAAAATGTAGCTTGGTAGAAAGGGGTTTCAATATTACAGAAATACAATATTTAACTCTTTAGTCAACACATTTCTGTTGAGTCACAGTCTTTAATATTTTTTGAAATGAAGAAATTAATAAAATCATTTTCATTTTTAAGCTAGTGTTTAGAACATAAAATTTTGATGTAAAGTTTTGAATTTAGATCACTTTAAACTTTTCTGACACCATCTCTGGTTCTTCGATACAAGCTTCCTACTACACTTAAATCAACTTAAAAAATTAAAATTAAAAAAACTGCCACCAAAATTTCATATTTAAAAAACACAAGCTTAACAATTGACAAAGGTATTTGACTAAGTCCATTATTTTCAAAATTAATTGAAAGAGGTTATATTTCAACAGAAATATAACAAAAGAATTATAACTGGAAGCTTCTATCACAAGACCAGGAATGGTCTTAAGTGGGTCAGTATTAAAAGGTTCTAAGGAAAGACAATGGCAATCTAGAAATCCTTCTACCTACACACTAATATGGCAAGAAAGCAAAAGAACAAAAGATTCACTCTGTAATGACTCAAACTAAAAATAGCAGCCAAATCTCAAACTCACACTATTAACTTAGCCCTTTAACATATAAACTGGCCATATCTGGTCTAACCAACCAGATGCAGCCTATCACACCTATCCTTCAATGCCATTATAAAATATACACTTACACCATCAGAATTTTGAAGCTACAAGACAATGTATGATTAATCAAAAAATTTGGATGGAAAAGCATTAGATAATATAGTTCTAGATAGCCGTCAGCCTAGGATGGTCATGACTGGACAGCCATCACAAGTCTGCTTTTTATTAAATACCAATAGCACTGTATGCATCACAATCATCCTTCACACCAATCAGAACTGTAGGAATGTGGTGAGATTCGTCACTAGATTTCAGAAAGTGGTGAACATTTTCATTTGACAGATGAACAAAAGAGACTCATAGGGTGTAGGTGTAGGTGTATAAATATATGAAGAGAGAGAAAGAAGACCTCTGTTTCTATTATGAAGTAGCTCTAAAAAAATTAAATTGCGTTCGGGGAAAAATTTAATAATTTCAGATAGTATTGTGTTACCATCAACCTGCACACTTGGTTCCACCCACACTCCAGAAATTTTTACTTTTCGTCTTTTTAATAATGTTCAAATATAGGGTAGATGATACTGAAAATACCTGGGATTTGATGCTTATAAGACTGAAGAGTTAGGTAGTATTTTAGCAGTTCTCCTGAACCCCATAATAATGCACAAATGAAATAACTTCTGGTGACTTAGCTTCTCAAGTTTCAAGACAGATATGGAAAAATGGGAGTGAGTAATGTGAATGGGTGGAGAAGCAGTTATCAACTCCACATACAATCAACAAAGCTGAATTTAGTATTCAGATGTATCTCCGGTGTTCACTCAGATCTAGTGAGAAAAACAATTTTCATTTTCCCTTCTTTACACATAAGCATGAAACCTCAAATTTATTTATGTGGGAGGAAAAAGCAGGAACCTTGTGATCTTTGTGTCTTCACCACCACCACACTGGTTGCATAGAAAGAATGATCAGTAGTAAATAAGTGGGAAGGGATGATACAGTTTGAAATTGGAAAGAGAATCTGCTCATCAAATATAGTGCTAGATTGAGGCCAACTAAAACCCTAAACACACCGTTATTTTTGCCTGAGGAATCAGAAAACTGGTTTCAAGGTGGGAAATCATTATTACTAATAATGGCAATTATATTTTGAATGACTAAAGATATTTATATGTTTTGTGCTGATTTCAAGTCATAACAATGAAGTATATTACTTTTCAGTACCCCTAAGAGATCTAAAATTATGAGAAGAAATGACATAAAGCTTGGAGCTTGACACCGAATGGAAATACTTTTCAATAAATGATCTGAAAAATGAACTATCACTGTTTATCAAAGAACTTTGGTGTTGTTACATAGTGGTGGTGTTTAACCCTTTTTGGTACCATTTCTTTCAAACAAATTAAATCACTGTAAAGCAGTAAGTTTGTAGCATAGAACCAGGGGCAGTCTCAGGCAAAAAGGGATTAAATAGTGGAATATGAAGACATTATCTTGGGGATATACCACTTAACAGAAGACACTGTGCTCTTGACTGGAAACAAAACCCAACACTGTGCTGATTTTTATCCAGATATAGTACATCTTAGACCACTTTAATCTATCCAACCTTCTTTTTTAAGACTTTAGTGAGACTTGAAAGAAATGAAACAGCTATTTTCAGCAAGCCAGTTAACTATGTAGAGCTTCTTGATTGTGCTGTATTTTACTTAGGCACTGTAGCACTGTTCTGATTGAAGCCCTCTACATAACCGGCCACAATCTTATTATTATTATTATGTACTCCAAATACATTGTCTCTCATTTTTAATTTTTAACTTTTTTAATTTGTACGTTTGAAAGAAAAAGAAAACGCAGTAGGATTCATAAAAAAATTTTCAAAATTTCAAAATCATTCACCAAACCGAAAATCAAAAATTTAACACTATTTTGCAGTCGCATGGCTTGCGGCAAATATCAGCTTCTTTCATTGTGTGAATCCACATGAAATATGGGCATAACTACAGGGTTTTACCCCCCAGACTTTGAGAGGTCATAACT
>NC_068987.1:21630363-21630854 GCF_001194135.2 Octopus bimaculoides | reverse complement strand
TACATATCTCCCAGCCTTGCTGAGCTCAAAGCCTGGTGATATTCCTATTTCATGGAATGGACAGGTTGAAAGCCAGCTGTGAAAAGAACTACACCAGCAGTTTCTTGAAAAATACCTACAACTCTGCACACATGGGCTATCATAAAGAAATTAACTGAGCTAGAAATAGTAAGTTCTAATTTAGGCACAGATTTAGAAATGGTAAATTCTAATTTTGGCAAGGCCATCAGTTTTGAGGGGAGAAAGAAATGTTGATTACATCAACACCAGTGCTTGAGTGGAACTTTATTTCATTGACTGCAAAAGGATAAGAGGCAAAGGAGACCTGAACAGAATTTGAACTCAAAACAGAGTTGAAAGAAATGCTGCTAAGCATCTTGTCTAATGAATGAACTAATGATTCCTTCAAATTGGCCTTAAGGACTGGAAACAAAACCCAACACTGTGCTGATTTTTATCTTCAGATATAGTACATCTTGAACCACTTTAAT
>NC_068987.1:21616938-21625671 GCF_001194135.2 Octopus bimaculoides | reverse complement strand
GTAAAGGCTCCTTTTTACCATGTCGCACGATCGAACACAAAATACAAGATTATATATGATAGAAGGCTCATCGTGAGAGATACGAGCCATAGTGCCAGTAAAAGAACTTAGGACAAACTCAACCGTTAGATATATAATGAGAATAAATTTATTAACAAAGTGAAACTGTTTGTCTGTGTGTGCGTGCATGCGACATATAATCAACAGAGTAGATAAATCAGGCCTTTGTGTACAAGAGAAGGTATACAACAATGTGAAGTGAGGGACAGTCGTGTGTACAATATGTCAGAGTACAAGTGTGCGTGTGAATGAGAGGAAACACAGAACATAGAAAGAGTGTCTGTAACATAGACTGTAAAAGGTCTTAAAACTCTGAGATAGAGAAAAACCAGTTCGTATTAAAGTTACACAAGGAGATAGAATGTTCATACGCAGGAAGTTGTGGTCAAGGAGCAGAGCTGTAGTATCACACCATGTGTGTTGAGCGTCGAATGCTGCGACCTGTGTTACCTGGTACGGAATATTCTCGCTGGTTAGTTCTGACTGTTGTTCGTGAGTGGAAACTCCACTCATACAGTGAAGATAAAACCGCGCTTGTTGAAGTTGGTGTTGCTGGCGACGACAAAGGTAGACAGTACATCGGTGGTGAAGACGTCGGCTCTGGAACTGGCTGTAGCTGTGTTCTGTATAAGTGTGGTCAACGACCAGACCTGTGAGAGATCTGAAATCGAAGACGATTGCCGTCGTTGGATCGGGCTTATTTATAGGCCAAAAAGGGCTCACCGGAAACCCAGAAAAACTCTCTATCACGTGACTTTATCTAAAACAACGATTGGACGTAAATGCCTCCTTAGCAAGCAGAACATGGGGACAATTGCCGCGCAAAACAAGAACCAATCAGGATGACGGACAGAAGGGTCCAAGGCAACCGAAGGCTAGATGTTAGCAGCTTCGTTATCATTTGTGATTGAATGCCCGAGAGAGAGAGAGGTTTCACTACAAGATAATACACACACACAGACACGAGGGTGGGTTGAAAAGTTCAGAGGGTGACTATGAAGGAGTGAGGCTAGAGCTGCGAAATCTTACATACCTTAATTTCAACTCTTATTATTGATAAGTGCATTGTTTATTTTCAAGTAAACTGACATCTCAATGTTCAAAAAAAAAAGACTTCAAAAGTAACTAGTAGTGAATTCTCTTGAAAATGGACAAAATTTGGCATCTTCATGCTATCAAGTACCAGCAGGAAAAGGTTTTAGTCCCCAAAAACATTCATGCTGACATGGTTGCTACATTAGGGAATAACACTCCAGTTTATCAACAGTGCAAAATTTAGCAGCTGAATTTAGGAGGGGAACAAAGAGTCTTGAAGATGACTCAAGATCTGGACATCAAAAATATTTGATTGTGTTCACCACATGGTGATGGCTGACAGGCAATTGACTATAACTCAAATAGTCAATGATATTAGCATATCTCATGAGGGAGTTGATAATATTCTGCACAATAAACTTGGCATTACGAAGGTTTCTGCCTGGTGGGTGACATGTTTTCCGTCATCTGATCACATCATGGGAAGATCTGACACTGTTTCAGGCAGACCCAGATGGTTTCCTTAAATGTTTCCTAACCCATGATGAGATTTTACTTCATCACTTTGAGCCAGAGACAAAGAGGCAATCCATGAAGTGAAAACACCACTCCTCACCTGCAGGGAAGATGATGGCCTAGTTTTTTAGGGATGTAAAGGGCAGTGTTTATTGACTATCTTCAAAAAAGCTACACCATCAATGGAGTACTATACCAACTTACTGAGACAATTGCCAAAGGCTATGAAGATCAAACACCCAGGAAAACTGATGAAAGGGGCTTATTTCATTAGGACAATGCTCCAGCATACAAGTCCTTTGTTTCAATGGTTGCTGTGCTAGGATACAAGGGGGTGTCTCCATGTTTGCATGAACTGGTAGAAATTGCAACCAAATCTTCCTCAACCAAACAAAACCTTAAACAGACAAGATAATGTGGTCCAAGGCTTTATCCCTGCCCCAACAATAACCTCACAACTGCTTTCTATATATACCCAGTTTCTTTATGCTGGTCATTGGTGGAATAGGTCTATCTGCAACAGAACATACACTTAGAGCTACTCCCCTCACCCAAATATTAAGCCTCATTGGCTTCGTTTTCACACTCTTCATTCTGTATCGAACTGCAATGGTTTAAAACAATGAGGAAATATATACGCAGTTTCAAGAATCGCAGGTCAAATATCCTTTCAATTCTGCCCTACTACCTAAAAATGATATGAAATAAGCTTGTTGAATCGAGGCTGACCCAGTAGCTGGCTCAACATTTGGATGTTGCTTCTATCACCAGTGATGGAGCAGAAATGCATGGTCTACAAATACATCAGAAATTTTATATCATTAGTTCCCTATGTACACCATCATGTTTTGTTTGAAGCCACATTATTAGATGTTCCAAATACAGTTGGATGCTTAACCACAACAAACCATTAGGAGAACACTATTGCAGTTATGTTACAGAGAAGACTTTATTGCATTATGCTACATTTCTTTGTATATCAAACCAGTATTACTATTAAGTATAGTAGTAACTAAGCACTATAATGGAAGCAAGCGGGATTAGGATAACCTATGTAGAACTTTAAACTTAGCAGCAGCAGTTGTACATCTAACTATAAATGCATTATGTATACACACACACATATAGAGGGGGGTGCTGGACTTGGGCTCAACCAATTTCCTTCCACTTCATCAGTCAGTGGTGCTAGTTGCCATCAACAAGAAAAGGGAAAAGGAATGAGGTCAACAAGGTTTATCACATACAAAACATGGGTAAAATTTGACAGTGTTTAACCCCATGTTAACTGTCACTGATCAAACCTATGATCAAATGTAAGATTGATCTAGCTACAGTCATTTCTTTTTTTTTTCCATTAAGCAGACAATGATCTTTTATTCTATGGCTAACTGCAAAGCAAAAGGAAAACAGTTACCAAACTATTATATAGTAAACTAGTGCATTGTTGGAATATATAAATAAAAATAGTGGTTTACTGTACAATGACATTTAACTTGTTTCTACCTATTATGTACATAATACGAAAAAAATAATTCTCAGACACAAAAAATATACCTAGGACTACCATTACCCTGGTGTACACATGATTGTGTGGTAAAAAGTTTGCTTTCCAACCACATGGTTCCAGATTCAATCCCAGTGTGGCATCTTGGGCAAGTATCTTTTACAGACCAAAGCCTTGAGTGGATTTGGTAGGCAGAAACTTCAAATTTATGTCAATACTGAAATAACTTAATTAAAATATCAAATTATAGAAACAACCTGGGAGAAAAATTGAAAAACTCAAACTCCCAAAGCTATATTTCATTTTGAGATAAAACATCAGGTTTCAAAGGAGACAAGGAATCCTTTATAAACCTGCTTAGGATGGTTATGATCACAAGTCTACTCAATCAGGGCTGCCCTGGAATACACTAGGATTCAATCTGCAGTCAATAGTCTTACTAGAGCAAATGACCTATGGTATAAATAGCTCATCCTTATTCCCAGGCACATCCTAACCAGTTAATGTTAATCATCTTGCATGGGTTGGATGGTTTGACAGGATTTCATGGATCCAAAAACTGCATCATACCCCAAGTGGATTAATCTTCCTAATTCCAACCGTTTTACAGCATTTACTGGGTTCTTTTTCATAGCACCAGTGCTAGCGAAGCCACCGTGCAACTTGCAAGACTACAAAGCTCAAGGGAGATGGCAGGGTTAAGTATGAGAAGAGGCTGTATCAGAATGAGCTTCTTGCTTTAGAGGAACTAGATGGCCCAGAGCTAGAGTGGAAGACACTTGCGTAAGGTGCCATACAGTAAGAATGGACCTGTGGTTGGGGAAGCAAATTCTTTAATCCTTTAACATTCAGAAGTGAAACTTCATTGAAACTATAGTGTTTCAAGCTGAATTCTGCATCTTGCCCAAAATCATGTGTGTGAGCATGCGCATGTTTGTGCAATTTTGGCTTGATATTGTGTTACTTGTAAACAAATGTCACTGTTGTTCCATGGAAACATGTCCGGACCTTATTAACCTGGTATTTGAAACAACATAAAATTTTGATGGAAAGTTAAAATTTATCTCACATTAAAACAAGAAGTTTGTGGCATAAAACTAGGGGCAATCTCAGGCAAGAATTGAACACTGACATAAGAGGATAGTTACTTCTTGATACCTTTCAACAGAAGAATGTCTACATTAATAAGAGCAATCTTCTAAAAGCCAACACAGAAACTGCTACATGATCACTCACCCTGCTAGAAATAACAGCCAAATATCACTCAAGTAACACCCTCCTAGCTTAAAAATGGATAATGTAGTTCTGAATACAAGCAAAATCATGGCTGGAATATTTTTGATCACAGGTTTGCAGGATTATAGTTGACCTGGAGTCAAAAAGCTTTCCAACAGGGTGTTATATTGTCTTTAAATATGGAAATTAGTTTTATGTAGCATCTATCCTAAGGAAATTGGACAACTAAGCTCGCTACGCAATCACATGGTTTCAGGTAGCAACCTACTGTTCAGCACCTTGGGCAATGTCTTCTATGAGGGTGGGCTGAAAAGTTTTGCATGCATTAATTTCAATTTTTCTTCTTAATAACTGTATTGTTTCTTTCCAGGTAAGCTGATATCTCACTATTCAAAGAAAACTTCAAAAGTGACTAGTGGCTTCTCTTGAAAACTGACAAAATTTGGCATCAGGGTGTTATCAAACACTAGCAGAAAAAAGGATTTAACTCCAAAAGACATTAATGTTGACATGCTTATTACAGTAAAGGATGACACTCCAGCTTTAACAGTGCAAAAGTGAGCAGCTGAATTTATGAAGGGAAGGGAGAATATTGTGGATATCCTGCAACAGCCACCACTGAGAAAAACATTGATTGTGTTCACATGGTGATGGCTGACAGGCAATTGACTATAAATCAAAAGTCAATGCTATTAGCTTATCTCATGACAGAGTTGACAAAATTCTGCACAATGACCTTAACATGACAAAGGTTTCTGCTTGGTAGGTGACATGTTTTCTGACGTCTGATCTAAAATGCATCCTGGGTGCTTTTCATGTGTCACTGGCATTGGGTGTGTTTTTGCACAGCACTGGCACAAGTGCATTTTATGTGACACCAACACCGATAAAGGACAAGTCTGCATGTATGGATGACAGTGATTTTACTTAGCTTGACGCATCTTCTCAAGTACAACAAATCTCCACATCTCCCGGTCAGTGAGGCCCAGCATGCAAAGATCCTTTCTTACAAATGTGAACAGATGGGACCCTTATAGTAACATTAGTACTCTATGGCGTAATTCCACTCTTCCAAGTGTTGACAGAATACTGACTGCAATCAATCAACATTTTATTGATCCAACAGCAGCGGCAAAATCACTTGGCTGACTCATCTTAATAGAAAATAACCAAGAAGGATATGTGCATATTTGATTTATCTAAGTCACTAAAGCCAAGAACTGAATGCGAGTTCAAGATAAACCATTAGAAAGAAAGAATCTCTAACACTATAGTAATTGTAGCAAACTGTAGTCCCACACATGCCAGCATGGAAGGCAGACATTAAACAATGATGATGTCACACAGTATATTCTGTATGACAGTCTACTATAAAAATAGTCCCATGTGTTCAGTAATCCAAAAGCTGAGTTTGGTTTGTGTCAGCCCCCATATTTATTTCACATTGGTATTTATATCACTGTACTCTATTTGTTAAACCTCTAGGTCATAGACACAACAAAAACAAGTTTTTGACACCATTTCGAGCGTGACCGTCGCCAGTACCTCCTGACTGGCCTTCGTGCCGGTGGCACGTAAAAGCACCCACTACACTCTCGGAGTGGCTGGTGTTAGGAAAGGCATCCAGCTGTAGAAACTCTGCCAAATCAGATTGGAGCCTGGTGTACCCATCTGGTTCACCAGTCCTCAGTCAAATCGTCCAACCCATGGAAAGCGGACGATGATGAAGTGTGTATATACACAGGCATACGTGTTTTATTTATATATATGTATGTCTTCTACTACAGCCTTGTGAGTGGATTTGTTAAGCAAATGGATGCAATATAGTAAATTGGGGGTTGGCGGTAATTTTTTTAGGTACCATGAAAAAATTGTGCTTTAGACCAGTAAAGTTTATGTGCAATAAACTTGTTATACATTCACAATACACAAACTATTTTAATTTTTATACAAGTCCTAATCATCATCATTTAACGTCCGCTTTCCATGCTAGCATGGGTTGGACGATTTGACTGGGGACTGGCAAAGCGGATGGCTACACCAGACTTCAATCTGATCTGGCAGAGTTTCTACAGCTGGATGCCCTCCCTAACACTAACCACTCCAAGAGTGTAGTGGGTGCTTTTTATGTGCCACCAGCACGAGGGCCAATCCGGCGGTGCTGGCAATGGCCACATTCAAATGGTGTTTTTTATGTGCCACCTGCACAAGTGCCAGCAAGGCGAAGCTGGAAACAATTGCGCTCAAATAGTGCTTTTTATGTGCCACCGGCACAGGAGCGAGACCGCTGCTCTGGTAGTGATCCCACTCGGAGGGTGCTGTTAGCGCTCCACTGGCACGGGTGCCAGTCATCAAATTTGGTTCAGTTTCGATCTCACTTGCCCCAACAGGTCTTCGCAAGCTGAGTTTAGTGTCCAATGATGGAAGGTTGGCATGGGTGCCAGTCATCAAATTTGGTTCAATTTCGATTTAATTTGGTTCAAATATTTAATTATAAAAGTACAATGAGATTTTTTAAACATTGAATGGCTAAGATGATCTATCCAAGTAAAATAGGAATCAAAGGGGTCCATGTGTAAAAAAATGGTTGAGAACCACTGCTTTAGTGTTTAAACTGGCATATCCAGCCCAAAATGTTCTACTGTTAATCAAACAGATTAGGTCAGGCTTCTCACACCAACCCAACAATGTCATTCAAATCATAAATAATCATATCGAAATCTCAAAGCTATGAGATAATGCATGATTAATTCAAACCAATAGGAATAAGTAAGTAATACAATTAACAGAGTAAACTGAATGCTAAAGGGTTAAGAAACATTTTTTTCTAATTAGCAAAATGAAAGGAATGTTAAACTTTCATCTGCCAATCAGCTATTTGCAATGAGTGAATGACAACAAAACTACACCAGTGATGCACCACCCTGTACCTCTTCTAATTCATGCATCATTAGTCACCCTTTGCCACCCTTCAACCATACTCATCTTTACAACTGTTGCCTAATTCCTCTCTTGAATTCCCCCATTTCTAGCTCTCCCTCAACCACCCACATTCCTAGTTCCTGTCTCCAATCACTTCTCATCTCATACTTTGAGGGTCCACCTGGACAGCTCATCATCTCTTTGTAGCAACACCTGATCATTCTCACCCTTTCTTCTAAATGTGAGTAGCCATATAGCTCCTCTACAAGAACCTGTTCTGCTGCCTTTTCTCCTAGTATAAAGCAGAACCCCTTCTCCTCAGGTTTCATAATCATGCAAGCTGCACAGTAGCCTCACTAGTGTTGGTGGCATGAAAAAAGTACATGCTATAATGTAGTTGGTGTTAGAAAGAAAATCCAGCTATTCAAACCATGCTATGGCAGACACTGGAGCATGATGCAGTTCTTGAACCCACCAGATCCTCTCACCATCCAACTCATTGCCAGCATGGAACATAGATGTTAAATGATGATGACACTATATAGAGATGTGTGTGTGTGTGTGTGTGTGTGTGTGTGTGTGCGTGTGTGTATATATATATATATATATATATATATATATATATAGAGAGAGAGAGAGAGAGAGAGAGAGAGAGAGAGAAAGAGATACTTTGATTATATGTGCAATCACAAAACAAAAACTCCCTTAAGAACTGTTTAAAAGGTGCCAGTGTAGTATGTGATGTACATTAGTTCAAATGGTATAGTTTGTGACCTACACCAACATTTTGATCTACATTTAAAATTCATCTTATTATCCAATGTCAACCACCAGCATAGCTATGTTGTCAGGATGGAACACATACACGGAGCACTGAGCGGTTATGGCTAGAAGCTAAAATTAGTCTTCTCAAAAAATGAGAGGTGTTCCATTGCAAACATTTCAATCTCGTTTAGATTTCATTTGTTGGAAGATTTTAAGATCAAATGAGCAAAATCTCTTTATTGCATTTTAAAATGATATCTGTGCTGTATACAAATAGTCAGTGTTCATGTTTTTAGTATGAAATAAAAATCAATAAAAAATTTTTCTTTTTCTTTTATTTTTTAAATGTTTAACTCACTCTTCTAATTATAATTGCAAACTTATAACAAAATTTTGAATGTAGATCACATGCTAGTCTAGATTTAAGTTGCTGTAGATCACATACTAGACCGGCACCAATTAAAACAAGGGAAAGAACTTCAATAAAATCGGTTGAAATTTTGGAAAATACGGAAACTGAGTTTTAAATAAAAATTACTCCCAATTCAATGTGTATTTAGTAAGTTCAGTTGACCCAACATTTGGTACATTGAGGGGAAAAGCAAAAACGAAACGGATTCAGATTGGCTTCACCAAGAATTAACAGTGACAGGCAATAACGCAACTGTGACAGGTACACTCGAGTGCAAGCATAT
>NC_068987.1:21611144-21615602 GCF_001194135.2 Octopus bimaculoides | reverse complement strand
GGTCTGCAGAGCAACGACAGTTAATTATCTGTGTGCATGCATACATATACATATATATATATATATTCGATTTAAGTTGCCTATGTTTAACAGGCAACAAGAGAGCCTCTTGTAACAAGTCAGTTTGCTAAAAATAGCAGCCAAATCACACCCTGCTAGCTTTAAAAAAGCGAAAGAGACAGATCAGATACTCCAGTCTGACAAAATGCATGATGACAGCAAGAATATGTTTCCGGCGGAGGTAAAGAAGACGTACACTACCCTAACCCTAAACACCCGGGTGTACGTATTTTTTTTACTTTCACCATGTTTCTATTATAGGTCTATTTGATCAAAGCTAACCTAGGGTTAAACATAACCGGAGGTAGCTTCTGCGCAGTCGTCCGGTCTGCTAAAAACAGTAGCCAAATAACACGAGAGATATTAAATAGTATTCGTAATTAGTCTGGAGAATAAAATGACGGGATGATTACTGTTGGAATGTCTTTTTAAGACTGACCCGAGTAGAAGCAACCACACCTTGATTTTATTGATTTTTTTTTTTTTTGTTCTCCAAAAATTTCATTTACATTTAGAAAGCGCTATATGAATATAAATCGATATTGGTACTTAACCGGTACGCTATTTTATCGACCTCATGAGGATAAAAAGCAACGGTTAACCTGAGCGAGATTTGAACTCGAAACATCAAATGAAGTAGTTTGTTCAACACTCGATTCCCCCATCTATTACCAAAAGTTAATGCGCAAGAAGGCTATTAACATGAACGTTATGCTTTGCTATCATAAATGCTTCTTGCTTAATTATTGAAGTCAATTTTTTTTTTAATAAAAACTAACGAAGACGTAATGGCTCTGCCTGCAGGAAATCGTAGCTAAATCTCCCTTATATCAAATACCACGCCGTCTTTATATGCCCTTATTGTGTATGAAAAAATTTGAGACCGAATGATCACGGTTTCAACGCTTCTAATATATACTAATCACGGCTGAACCGGTATTGTTTAAGCAACACCTACAGTGGTGGGGGTCTAACAAGTTAAACGCTATCACAAGAGATACAACTAACGTCACGGCAAACTTCTTCCCTCGTTATATAGACATTTTTTTTTCACACGTGAGCTAGATAGTTTGATATATGAAGACGAGATGTATCAGAACTTGTACTTAGTGAACTATCTATCTATCTATTGCTTATTATTTATTCAGTACATATTCTGACGAAGGAGTTGTGTGAATTATATTAAGAATAATTCATTCTTTGAAGGTTTTACGTATATATATATATATATATATATATATATATAAATAAGCTTTCGTTTATAAAGAAGGCACCGCAAGGTTTAGCGAAAACCCATGCTTTGTAGACAAAAGATGATTAAGGAACCATTTAGTAATTGCATAAAAGGAAATATGTTAGTAAACATTTTTTTTACTTAATATGTAAAGAAAATAAAGGCACTCTTACAGGAAAGAACACAAGAAATATAATACTAAAAGGAAATATTTAAAAAAACGAGTCTTTAGAACGAACCTCCATGTGGTCAGCCATCTTGAGAACGAAGCGTGAATCTCGTGGTTGTGTACTACGTCATCAAAATAGGGGTAAAATACCGGCTAATCTAAGCAGACTGCTGCAAAAGACTATTCGAACGGTGTGTTAACAAAGAAAGTATACAATTTTGTGTACTTCGTCATTGAGAACGTATTGGCTATTTAGTCATAAAAAAAATTTTCAGCTATTTGCACGTTTTGAATTGTAATCTCATTTTACCGAACAAATTTATCAGAAATATTTTACTTACTACCATTAATGCTGTTAACTTCTATATATGCTATATTCTTTATTTACTTTTGATTGAAATTATCCTAATTTCCGCTTCTCAAGACTGCAATTGATTAAGATCTGATTCTAGTTAGTGACCAACTTTAGGACGAAGTTTCTAGCAATGAATGTAGTTACCGTTAATTGTCGAACGTGTTGAAAGAAATTGAATAAATATAATTAGCTCTTGGTGTACGTTTATAATGCACACGAATCGGAAATCACTGGTACAGCTCATTCTCAAATATGAAATACTGCATGTTTAAAAGTCAGTACAAAAGTATGACAGCTATGTTTAGAATTATTAGGTTTAATGCAGAAATTTTCACGATTCGTATTCCTTTGAAATGTGGCGTTAAGTGTTTATTGATTTTAGTTTTTGATAAATCGATCATAAACTGGGGTTCAAGAAAAGCCTAAACCAAAATGTTTCTTCCTTTGACATCGTTAACACGGTTACCAAACGTGCCTTTCAAGTGTAAAGAAATTGGAACCCCCCGAATTGAACTAATTGTGTTATTAATTCTAAGAAACAATCGAGAATATAATAAATTTCTATAAATTCAAAAAAGCAATTTTAAAATAGAAAAAAAAAATTGATTCATTCAATATGGCGGAAACGCCATTACTGAAGATATTTGATAAAAAAAAATCCGATTGAATACAATTATTACAGCGATACTAGATTTCATGGACACTCATTAGAAAGATAATTTTTAAACTTGTGAGATAATTTAGCAGGGGGGAAAAACAAGAACAGGCTTGGTATTCTTCTCACTCCCTTTTTGTGTATCGAATTTTCATCGATCTGCTTCCAAACCGCTACCTTCCAAACTTTTTGTTAAATTTTCAGATTAACACCCGCACGATTTTCACTAGAGTGTTAGGGTCAGGGCTACGGTTAGGGTTAGGGACGGAATTCCCTAAAACCCTAACCCTAAAAAATTGCACTACTGGGCACTGCACACATCCTACACAAAACACTTTCAATACAGTAACCATTAGAGCATCACAGCACATACCCAAGGCACACAGAGCTGCGCTCGGTAGTGAAGTGAAAGCACGCTATAAAAATAAAACTACTGAATAATAATAAGAAGAAGACAGACAGACAGACCAAAATAATAAGCTTTGTTTTTATTGATCGACATGAGCATTCCTTGTGGTCATAATATCTTGGCAAAATAATTTTACAAGCTCAGAAAATACAAAGATTTGCTCATTGAAATCAACAAAAATGTGTTATCACAAGACAGTTACAATACTAGTGATTGCAGGAGCACTTGAGATTATCAAAAAAAGGAACTGAAAATTATTAGAGGTGATCCCTAGCTTAGCATCCATGCAATCCTTTCTTGTAAAGGCACATGGCCTGAAATTCTGGGGGAAGGAGTTAGTCAATTACATCAACTTCAGTACACAATTGGTACTTATTTTATTAGGCAAAGTTGACCTTGACAAAATATGAACTCAGAATGTACAGCTGGAAGAAATGATGCTAGCCATTCTGTCTAGTGCAGTAATGAATTTGCTAGCTTCCTGCCTTACTGCTGCAGCTGCTACTACTACTACTACTACTATTATAGGCACAAGGCCTGAAATTTATGGGGAATGGGTAAGTTGGTCACATTGATTCCAGTACTTATCTGGTACTTAATTTATTGATCCCGAAAGAATGAAAGGTAAAGTCAACTTCAGCAGAATTTGAACTCAGAATGTAAAAGCGGGCAAAATGCCACTAAGCATTTCACCCAGTGTGCTAATGATTCTGCTAGCTCACTACCTTAAACTTAACAACTATAATAATAAAATAATACACCAAGAAAAGATGGGAGATGCTCCTGGATCCATTTCTACAGACACTATGCTTTGTGAGCAAGTATGATAGCAGATTTAATAAAAAGACAGAAAAACTATCACCTTGAAAGGTACCATTTTGGTAGTGAATACTATCAGACACAATTTGCTCCTTAGCACTCTTAAGGAGCAAAGTGGTATACCAAGTCTTGGTCAGGTGTTCAGCAGCAATCGCTTAGTAGTTGTGAGACTTTGGCTAACTGTAAAGCCTTGATAATCCATCATGTGGTTTACTATCAAATGCCTAGTGGCAGTCCAGCCACATTATGGTTAAATTCATGTGAGTTTTTCCTGTATCATTTTGTTAATTAGTATCTGCTGCTGCTGCATGTATGTACGTATGTATGTATGTATATATGCATGTGTGTATGTAAGTATGTATATCTCTCTCTGTATGTATATATCTATATATATATGTATGAGTATATACATACACACACATATATATGTATACATACATACATACATACATATATATATATATATACACATATTGTTATATTTTGGGATGGTCATTTTCTTATGTCAAATAAATATACACACTATATATTGTTTCTTCAATTCAGCTGTATTATTGTTCTTATTTTACTGTCCTTTGTCTTAAATCTTTCATCACACATCCTGTGACCTGCCAGGGATGTAGCCAGCCCACTTACGCATAACGTTCCTTCTTTGGACACTAAACTCCGCTTGCGAAGACCTGTTGAGGCAAGTGAAATCAAAATCGAAATCGAACTAAATTTGTAGACTGGCACCCATGTCAACGTCTCTTCATTG
>NC_068987.1:21610810-21611134 GCF_001194135.2 Octopus bimaculoides | reverse complement strand
CGAAATCGAACTAAATTTGTAGACTGGCACCCATGTCAACGTCTCTTCATTGAACACTAAACTCGGCTTGTGAAGACCTGTTGGGGCAAGTGAAAGCGAAATCGTGATGGCACCTGTACCGGTAGATCACTAAGAGCACTGTCTGAGCGTGATCGTTGCCAGAGCACCAGATGTCTGGCTTCTGTGCCGGTGGCACGTAAATAGCACCATTTGAGCATGATCGTTACCAACATCGCCTTCCTGGCCCTTGTGCCAGTGGTACGTGAAAAGACATTCGAGCGAGTTCGTTGCCAGTACCACTGGACTGGCTCCTGTGCAGGTGGC
>NC_068987.1:21597869-21610203 GCF_001194135.2 Octopus bimaculoides | reverse complement strand
ATATATACATGTGTATGTATTTATGTATGTGTGCATGCTTGCATGCATGTGTGTGCATGCGTGAGTTGATATGCTTGCAACATTAGGAAATTACACTCCAGCTTTATCAACAATACAGAAGTGGGCCACTGAATTTCGGAGGAAGTCTGGACATCCTGCAATTGCCACCATATAGTGATGGATGACAGGCAGTTGACTATAAATCAAATAGCCAATGCTATTAGCATATCCCATGAGATTGTTGACAATATTTTGCAGAATGAACTTGGTATAATGAAAGTTTCTGCTCAATCGGTGCTACATCTTCTGACACCTAAGAGAAAAATCTAACATTGTTTGAGGAGATCCAGCTGATTTCTTTGAGCATTCCCTAACTCAAGATGAGATTTGGGTTCATCACTTTGAGCAAAAGAGAAAGAGACAATCTCTACCATGGAAACACTCCTCTTTATCCGTTCCAAAGACGGCCAATGCCATTATCAGCAAGGAAGGTGATGGCCTCAGTTTTTTGGGATGTTAAAGGTATTGTGTTTATTGACTATCTTCAAAAGGATCTCACCAACAATGGTGAATACTCTACCAATTAGTTGAGGCAGTTACGAAAGGCTATCAAAACCAAACAACTGATGAAAGGGGTTGTGTTTCATCAGAACAATGCTCCAGCACACAAGTCCTTCATTTCAATGGCTACTGTGGGTGACTGAGATTTTGAATTGATTGATCATCCTCCCTGTTCTCCTGATTTGGTACCATCTAACTGTCATTTATTCTGCAACATGAAAAAACACTTGGCTGGTCTCAGCAAAGTTTGGGTGATATGTAATGGATATTTTGCAGCTTCTCCAGGTTAGCTTCATTTAGATTCATTTCTGTTCTTCTGATATACACTGTGTTGTGAATAAATAGATATTGTTTAATCAATGATGGAAAGTGAAAAACACAAATAAGCAAATTAAGCTCTCTATCATGGTACTAGCTTAATTTATGACTGCTTTATAAACACTGATATTTACTATTGGTTGGGCAAGTCAGCTAGGTATATATTCTCTGAAGAGCAGTTAACAAACCATAAAAGTTCTGTCTGGAGATTCACCCTCTTCCCTACCTTCCCTCCAACTTATATGTATCATCTCAACCCTTGTTCTTCATTCATTATATTTGTCCCTTCACCCCAGTCTCCTCTCTTACCATCCTTCACTCTCCCCATATATATTCTTACAGCTTCTGCCCACACTCACTGTACTTTCTATTCTGTCACAGCCCACTTCTCGTTACCTTGATGTACCTTGAGTTTCCACTCTGACATCTCATCACTACTATTCTATTTTTCTTTCCACCAATATTACTCTTCTACAATGTGAGTAGCCATGTAGCTCCTCTATATCAAGAAACCTGTCTAGCCCCTTTCATATACTAACCTCTCATCAACTAGCCTATACTAATATTATAGCCCCAGTCATTTGGAAAAGACCTCACTACTGCAAACTGCATGGCGATCTCACTAGTGCTGGTGCTATGAAAAAAAGAAACAAACAGCCAGTGCTCTTTGTAGTGGTTGGCACTAGGAAGAGCATTTGACTGAAGCAAATATTGGAGCACAATGCAGTCTTTTAACTCATCAGACAGTCAAACTGTCCAACCTATGCCAGCATGGAAAATGGATGTTAAGACATGATGGTCTGTAACACGGAAAGGATACCTTTACATTCTTATTTAACCCACAGTTGCAGCTTTATAATATTTAAATATAGATGTATGTACATAGCATAAATTTATATGAAATGCTAGTAGGGACACTGTATTTCATTATACAAACATAACATACTACCTAGTATATTAAAAGCTTATAAGTCAATACAGCATCCTACCTGTGCCAGCAGTGTGATTCTATCAGTTTTTTAAGTTATCTCTAATAGGGACCGTATCAGATATTAAGTTGATAAGAACAGATACTACACTTTGATGTTAACCAAAAGGCTGTAGAGCAATAACTTTATGAGTCTATTACAGAAAGTCTATACATATTCAAATGAAGCCAGTCCACTAGCCTTTGTAGTTTTAATAGATTTTAATTTTCCTGGTCTCAGCTGGCCTGAGGGTTATATCCAACTTGGAACTATACAACTGAACAGGAGAGATATATAAATGATTTTTTTTTTGTTTTTTGATACTAATAAATGACTTCCTTGGGCAATAAATCATTGCCCGTCAATTTTGTAATGTCGAGGATGCTTTAGTTCAGTATTATATCTTTCTAGAGATTTTCTTATTAATTAATTTTTTCTAAGCCTGGGAAAGGTAAGTAGGGGCTGCAATATTGAATTTTGCACCCCAGAAAATTTTAGGAGGTGCAAGTGCATCACTTGTTCCCAAGCCCCCTGAGTGTGACACGTCTTTGTTTTGGCCATTATTTCTAGGAATCGAGTGACCATATAACAGTTGTTTTGTAATTTTGCTTGTTAATCTACGCTCCAAATCTCCATCTTAAATGCATCTGAGCACGAGGCCTAAAATTTGGTGGGTTAGAGAGTAGTAAACTGGCACTTTACATCATCGACCCCGAATTGGTACTTGAATGCAGAATAAGAAATGCTGCTAAGCATTTTATTTCTCTGCTTGCTCCAGTCAGGTTATTTGACATGACAGTCATCAACAAATACAGACATGTGAGTCAGTATATTTTTTTAAAAACTCTTAGAGAAGAGAAGTAATCTATGGTCTGCTTTTGGATTATATTTATCTCCCGAGTGGGAGGTGGGCTGAATCCTGGAAATACTGCTATACCAGGCCAACCCGTGGCAAAGGCGGAGCAAGCCCCTAACTCTTCGCCTAGTTCTAAAAATCAGTTTAATATCGATGGTCCCAAATAGGGACCGTATCAGATATTAAGCTGATAA
Organism: Octopus bimaculoides; assembly: GCF_001194135.2. Taxonomy (NCBI): domain Eukaryota; kingdom Metazoa; phylum Mollusca; class Cephalopoda; order Octopoda; family Octopodidae; genus Octopus; species Octopus bimaculoides. The sequence continues at coordinate 21,607,306 of NC_068987.1, read as the reverse complement.
GAACAGATACTACACTTTGATCTTAGCCAAAAGGCCGAGAAGCGATGCTTGAAACACGTGGTCCTACACATCTATATACATATTTCACTTTTGTACAGTAACTGATTTAGCAATAATATAATTTGTACATATTTAATTAGTTCTTCTATATTTTGTCATATCTTTCATTTTATTTCACACTAGCTGTTTTATCTAATCCTGTCAATCATAGAAGGTTAAGATTTCTTTTTAATGATATTATCCTAAGTGTAATTTCTAACTGTGTTGATTTGATAATGGTGAACATGAATCGAAAATAGAAATAACAACGGTCAAGTTCGTAATGTTCACGTGACTATATCTCACCAGTAAAACATTTATTACTCTTTATAAAAATTTTACTCAATTAATTATTTTTTTTAGTTATCATAATCCCATAAATTTTCTTGCTTTTCTGAAATATTTTATAATTAAAAAATAAACTTCGCCTTTGTGATATGAAAACTGAAGCGTCCTCTGTTTTTAGAAAATCTCTTATGGAGTTGTCACTCCTAATTGTGAGTCAAGGCTATGTGGTTATTCAAACCACTAAAAATAGCAGTCAAATTTGCATTGTGTTAAAGAAAAGAAAAAAAGTATATATTAAATAATGTGATCCTAAAACATTTTTGCTCGTAGATCTGCTTTCTCAGGACTGGCATTAAATATAAGAAACGTTGAAGACGTATATTTTGAGTACCGAAAGAGTTTTCTCTGTGTTTATTGGTTTAATAATTTCGCTTAGGCTTATATCATTTAGAAAGTAAAAGAAATAATAGCATGGCGTTAAAGGCATAACAACAGTTCAGTGCTCCACCTCGACTTAGTTTGTTCATGTGTTTCTCAGTATATATTTTTTAATGAAATCTTTTAACGACACGTTTTCAAAGGTGCAAATGACGGTTTATTGCTTTCACACGAGGCGGCCCGTGTTCGATTCGTAGCATGAAAACTTGTTTATAGATTCAGTATGATCAAATTGTTAAGAAGGTTGTTTCGTTAACTTCATGTTTTACTGTTTTCAGAATTTTTTTTCCAAAATATGCGGAAAAATACGGAGATTATGATTCTGAAAAAAAATTCAAAAAATTTTTTAAAGAATTTTTTTTTTGTAAATATACTGAAAAATACAAACATTATGATTCGGACAAAAATTTCAATAACATTTCTGTAGTTGCGGTTAGGATTAGGGTTAGGGTTTGAGGGTTTGAGGGTTAGGGTTTAAGGTTTAGAGTGAGGGATTTAGGGTTAGGGTTTTATGGTTGGCAGTTCTGAAAACTTTTGGGTGTGAATTTTACACGAGTCGACGCAATTTTTAACAATTTTTATCTTGAAAATCACCTGCATGAATTACACTGGTGCACGAATTCCATGGGTTTTCATGGTAGTAGATATTCTACATGGTGTACTTAGTTGTAAGCTATTGATACTTAAAAGGTGCAGGAGTATCACAGGAAGTTAACAGGAAAGTAGTCCTTGTGATGTGTGGCAGATGTGCAGGTACAATAAACCTAAGAATGTACAGAAAATATACACACATGTCTGGGGATGAAGATCCTGAGAAGTTGTAGATAGCTTCCACTACCTAGGCAGCCAAGTTAGCAGTTGCAGAGGATGCTCTGAAAGCATAGTTGCTAGAATAAGAACTGGTTGGGAAAAGTTCAGAGACTTATTACTTTTGTTGGTAACAAAGGCTTCTCCCTCAGAGTGAAAGGCAGATTGTATGATATCTATATATGAACAGCTATATTACATGGCAGTAAAACATGGGCTGTGACTACAGAGGACATGTAAAGCTTGATAGCAATGAAGCCAGCATGCTCCACTGGATAGGTAATGTCAGTGTGCATGTACAACATAGTGTAAGCGATTTAAAAGAAAAATTGGCATTTCTTTATGTAGCTTTCCTCATTTACAGGCATCACATGATCATACTAGTGCAGTCTTCTCTCTTGCACACTACATCTAATGCCTCTTATCCCCAATTTTTCTCTTCTACTTGTGGAGGGAACCTGTAGAAGAGGTAGATCTAGGAATACATGGGATGAAGTGATGAGAAATGATCTTTAGATGATGAGCCTCACAGAGGTGATGACAAGGGACCAAAATCTCTGGTAATTTGCTGTGCTTGAGAAGACATGTCGAGCTAAGTAAAATCATGGCCATCCATACATAGAAAGTTGTCCTTTACAACCATGTCTGTCCCCACTCACACATAATCTGCCCTGTCAAAGCACTCCTACAACCCATCTTCCCACTATCCATAATCACCACCCCCTGCAGACCTCACCACTATCCCTCACATGCCTATCTTTATATTCATCATGTTCTAACATATCTACCATACTCTGCTCCATTTTCTCTCACTATCACTTGCTACAGCCATGTCTTCTCCATCTCTAATTATCTTCCTTCACACTCTTATGGAACATACCCCTCTATCCCCTCCGTAATATTTATACTCCCCTCACTGTTCCCTGTAGATAGACCCCCAATACATCTCCAACACCATCTGTTTCCCTCTGTTCTGCTGCAGTAGCCAAGTATCTCCTCTATTGTAAGACAACTATCTCTGTCTTCTATTATACTCTAACCTCTGTCTTGTCTCACAGCCACTTCCTTTGGTTCCACTCCCTCTCTCACTTGAGAGCTCTTTGGCATCCAGTACTCTGTAAATGAGTTGGTGTTAGGAAAAGCATCAAGCTATAGAAACTATAGAAAACAGACAAATGGGGCCTGGTGATGCTCTCTGGCTTACCAGCTCCTGCCAAACTGCACAACCAACACTAGCATGGAGAAGGACATTAAATACACACACACACACATATATATATATATATATATATTTATGTGGAGAATGGAGCAACAAATACAAGAAGAAGCAATTCTGTTGGGCTAGTTAGCCGTTGTTTTATTGTGTGGAGGTTATGTAATGAGTCATTGTGGAGGTTGAGGTTATGTAGTGAGTCATTGTGAATGTTATGTAATAGTCATTTACGTACGTTTCAATCTAGCCAATGGTTTGGCAGATCTCATCAGAATGTTGAGGAGTATGTTAAGAGTTCGTGGTGCGAGGGATGTATGAGAAGTGATTGGTGGGTATATATATATATATATATATATATATATATACACAATGGGCTTTGTTCAGTCTCCATCTTTTAAGTGAATCCAAGGTTTTGGTTGGTTTGAGGTTATAGTGCCTAAAGTGCTGTAATTTGACTGAACCCGATACCATTTAATTAATGAGTAATTCTTATGCCTGCACCTAAATATGATGGTGATATAAATACAGGTACACCAACAAATTTCTCGCAACTGATGGTCTTGTACCTCCTTCAATGCAGATAAACTACAGTGGGAACCTTGTAATTTTCATGGTCACCAGTCTAGTTCATTGTACAACCACAAGTAGCATTTTACCTACCGTACGTTTACATACATTATTTACATTGCACTTGTTAGTGACAATACCAAATTTTGGGGTCTTCTTTAGTTTAAAGTTACTCTTTTACCTGTTTTACAACAGCTAAGAAAACAGAGAACCTGAATGATAGTATCAAAGTTGTTGGAATATATTGAAGAATTGGTGTTGGATGGTAATTGGGTAGCATAGTGATTGGTGTCAGGTGCAGTAGAGGAGACACGTGAGTTGTTGTCAATATTGGGTACATCCTGATTAGGTTGGAGCTTGGTCAATTCTTTCTCAACATCAGTCACATTTTCACAGTTGTAATTCTGCAGAAATTCAGGTTTCTGTTTTGACAGACAACAATCTCTCTTCCAGAATGTCTTTAGATTCTTCTAACTTTAGAAAAGATGGATTATGAAACTTGTCCAATACATCACCAACATTCTATATTCAACGTTCACCAAAGACTGGTCTTATACAAGATTATAGCATTGTGTTTGGAGTGTTCCTTCGATGTTGTTGTCTGTACCAGATATTTAAATATTGAATGGGTATAAAGATGACTGACATTCACCTCTTCATGAACCCCTTCAGTATTTGGTAGATATTTTCAAAGTCATCATAAATTTCATGTGAGACATTGGCCCCTACCTGGACAACTTCCCCAGACACAAATATTAACATTTATACTGCGTTCTACGTTATTACGCAAATCAACCTTCTCTCAATAAATAAATGTATATTCATTCAAAACCAGTTGTTTTCCTACTGAGTGTTGGCAACACCTATCTGTGCACATTGTTAAAATAAATTGGATCTCTGCATATGAAAACAAATGGCAGCTATTATCATGTAGCAGCAACATTTCTGCTGTCCCAAATTATTAGGCAGCTGCCCAATTTAAGTGTCATTATGGGTCAGAAATGTGATCTTACCTTGAATGAGAAGTCTACCATCGTGTCAGAGCTTGGAAAAGTAAAAACAACCATAGAAATATCAAAAATAGTGGGATGAGATCATCGAACAGTGAAAAAATTTGTGCTGTCTCCTATTTCTGTCCGGTCAAGGGCAGATAAGGGTAATTCGAGGGTTGCTTTGAATCATACTTTGTCACATGTGTAAAGGAAAGTTGTGCGGAATCCATGTCTGACAAGTAGGTACGTCTTCCAACGTTGTGGCAGGGAAGACGTATAGAAAACTACCAGGTGTCACCTTTTGAAGTAGGTAGCCAGGAATGTTAAACCTGTTACAAGGCCCCCTCTGAAGGTTGTTCATAAGCAGAAGAGACTGAAATGGGCAGAAGAATACAAGAAGATAAATTTATCAATAGTTCTATTCACTGACAAATGCCTTGAAGGACCAGATGGCTGGAGTAAAGGTTGGGTATCAATCAGAGGGAACCGTCCTCATAGTTTGAGACACCAACAGGGGAGAGGTGGGGTCCTGTTTTGGGCTGGCATTGTTGGTGGTATGATGGTTGGGTTATGGAAAGCCCCAGATGGCATTAAGATGACATCCAAAATGTATGTTACCTTCTTAAATCACAATTTTCAACCGTGCTTTAAAAAGCAAAAACTTTCATTCAAGAGAAAGCTGGTCTACATGCAAGATAATGCACTGTCCCATGCAGCAAAGGATTAAGGAATACCTGCAGCAAATAGGCTTCTGTGGAGGTCGTTTGATGGAGTGGCCACCTTGTTTCCCTGACTTAAACCCGAATCAGAACTTGTGGAGTGTCCTGAAGAGGTGCATTTACGAAGATGGACTGCAGTTTTCAGGTAAAATTGCTGTCTGGGATGCTGCTCAAAGTATGACACAAGAGGATATCATCATCTTGACAAATTCAATGGATCAGCACGTAAGGAAGATTATTGCATGTGGAGGATCATACATTAGGAGCTGTATGACATCACAATCCCATGATTATTTTCATTCAAATGTATTATGTTTACCAATAAGTCTTTTATGAATAATTTTTTGTTAAACTTTTACTATCGAATTAAATGTTTGTTCTGACACAATCATTTTTATTATACTTGCCTAATAATTTGTGACGGCGAAAATGTTGCCCAATCACAAAAATGGCTGCCATTTGTTGGCGTCTGCAGATACAATTTATTTTAACAGAATGTGTGCAGTTAGGTGTTGCCAACAGCCAGTGGTTTTGAACGAATATACATTTATTTATTGAGACAAGGTTCATTTGCCTAATAATGTGGGACCCAGTGTATTTTATTCATTAAAAGATTACAAAAAAAAAAAACAATCCTCAAGTTTACAATGCAATTTTTATTTTATTTTAGTATGTTTTCTTTAATAAAAATGCTGATTTTGAAAATATATATCATCTATTAAGGACTCCAACCAATTTTTTCTTTTTTTTAACAAACATTTGTTAAACTTTTTATGCATTTTATGAGACAAACTCAGAGTTAAAATTTTGCTGTGATGTTGTTTCATGGTAGTTTTTTTTTTTTTTTTTTCCAAAACATTTTCATTTCTTGTTAAAAAAAACAAAAAAAAAAACAAACTAAAACAAAGAAAAAATAAGAATCCATATAAACAAAAATAACAATTGTCAAAAGTTAATATTCATTTCAAATTTTTGGCACAGGGCCAGCAATTTCAGGGATAGGGTAAGTCAATTACATTGGGTGTAGTCATCAATGGGTACTTATCTTATTGACCCTAAAAAAATGAAAGGCAATGTTGACCATGGCAAAATTTCAACTCAGACCATTAAAAAAAGATAAATTGCTGCTAAGCATGCTAGCAATTCTGCCAGCATGATACCTTGTAAAATTTCAATATAAAAAATATCGTTTTATACTAACAGTCATAGAGCTGAACAAGTATGACATTGAGATGAACACCAGCATTAAATGTATAATTACATAATAACTTTAAATGAAATGAATTTAAAAGCATGGCAATGCATGGGCTCTTTTATGGGTGCCACATCAGCTCTTTTATGTGGCACAGTCACAAGTGCTTTATATTACCACATACAGACATACTAATACATATATATAAATATACATATATATATATATATATACAAATAAAAGGGTAAAGGATTATTATTTTATTAATAAATTAATAATTTTTACCAAGTATTTCGGTATGTAAAAACCATTATCGGTAAAGAACTTATTTCAAAGTTCTTTTAAATTTATAAACATAATTAAGGGATCAGCAACAGTTGCTTCACCACATAAAGTGCACTTTAACTGCTATTTCTGAATTTCAGTATGTGGTGAAGCAACTGTTGCTGATCCCTTAATTATGTTTATACATATATACTAATATCTATATATATAAAGATGAGAATGTGTGTCTGTCTGTGTGAATCCCTAAAACTCGAGAACTATACAACCGATTTCATTCAGAAGTATTAAACAGAGACACCCAACCCAATCCAGTGGAAATTGAAAATATTGTAATTTCAGAGGTGGAGACCATTGACACCAGCCCTGCAAGTAAAACAGAAATCAAGAATGTAATCAGAAAATTAAAAATGGAAAGGTAGGAGGAGTTGACATGATAACACCAGAGTTATTGAAGGCAGATATTGAAACATCCACAGACAAACTGCACAGTATCATTTATGATATTAGGGATCAAGAGAAAATACTTCATGACTGGAAGAAAGGACTGATTATCAAGTTACAAAAAAAAAAAGAGATCTATCTGAATGTGGAAACTGGAGGGGAATAACACTTCTAGTAAAGTGCTAGGAAGAATCATAATTACGGGATCCAAACTGGTATTGATAAGCTCAGATCTGAACAAGCAGGCTTCTGTAAAGGAAAAAAAAAAACACAGAATAAATCTTCTTCTTGAGAAACATTATCGAACAATGCTTAGAATGGCAATCTTCATTGTATATATTCTTCAATTTCGAAAAGCTTTCAATTCAGTTCATAGGGACAGTTTATGGGAGATCATGAGGCAGTATAGCATACCAAATAAAACTATCAACATTAATGTATAAAGATGGTGAATGTGCAATACTGGACGATGGTGAAATTACAGAATGGTTCCAAGTAAAGACAAGGCTGCATTATGTCTGGACTCTTGTTTCTACTTGTCAGAGACTGGGTGATGAGGAAGATCACCATGAATAATAACAACACTGGGATAAGATGGCAAATGATGTCATGCCTTGAAGGCCTGGACTATGCTGACGACATTGCTTTACTGACTTCCAGCCAATCACAGGTGCAAAAGAAAACCAACAAAATGTCAAGTCTTGCAAAGAGAGTGGGATCAAAGATCAATGAGAAGAAGACTGAGACCTTACAATTGAACAAGACTGACCCTATTCGAATAGATGAAAAGGACACTGAAGAGGTGGATGAGTTCACCTATCTAGGTGTAAAGAAGGTGGTGGAGGGAAAGATATAAGTAGAATCAATAGAACCAGAAGTGTTTTTATCAAATTGGACAAAGTATGGTGATCAAAACAGTTGGGAAGAGATACAAAAATCAAACTCTACAAATTACTGGTAAGACCTGTACTTCTTTATGACTGTGAAACTTGGAAAATGAAGAGTAGTGATCAGAGAAAACTGGATTCTTTTCAGTACAAAGACTTGAAGAAACTAATGCAGATAGGGTAGCCAAACAACATGTCAATCGATGAACTCAACAAAATAACACAAGTCTCCAGGATAAGCCAAGAAGTAAAAAAAAGAAAAGATGGAATTTGATTGGACATGTATTGAGAAAGGAACCCGATTATAATTGCACGATTGCTTTGACTTGGCAACCTGAGGGGAAGAGAAAAGTTGGTAGACCAAAAACTACATGGAGAAGGATAGCGGAAAAGGGAAAGGAATAAAGCTGGATGGTCATCATGGAATGCAGCAAGAAAACTTTCAAAACAAGGGGATAAAAGGAAAACGAGCGTGGAGGCCTTATGTGCCAGCTGGCATGAAGAGGATAGACAGATATACACACACAGACATTTATAATATATATATATATTTGTTTATTCAATTTACTTGCATTATAAATTTTTTGGTGGTATGTATATATATATATAGGCGTGGCTGTGTGGTAAGAAGCTTGCTTCCGAACTATATGGTTCTGGGCTTAGCTCCACTCTATGGCACTTTGTGGCTTTAGGCCAACCAAAGCCTTATGAGTGGATCTGGTAGATGGAAACTGAAAGGTGTTGTGTGTGTGTGTGTGTGTGTGTGTGTATATATATATATATATATACACATACACACATATATATATATATACATATATGTATATATATAAAGATTCAGGTGAATAAGGCACTTGGTAAAGGTTGAGTCAGAAATAAAATGTATAGGCAGCAACTATAGATGAATACAAATACTGGTACTGAGATACAGGAAGAAAGGTATTAAGGTTATGAATACTGTTAATTGAACCTAACTGAGTATATCATCAGCCCTTGGACTAATTCAGAAACGCACATTATATTAAATATACAGTCCATAATATACTTCGGAACATGCTACAAGCACGTTCTGAGAGGGCTGAAACATAAATAAAAAAAAAATAACAAATAGCTGTTTCCAATGAATTTATATTTATTAATATACTCATTAATCAATTAATAAATTTGTTGGAAACAGCTGTAATGAATTGATACCTATCCCATATCATGAAAACTGTTCGATAACAATTATTCGAAAATTTGAAAAACAGTTATTCGAAATAAATATCATTTGTGTACTTGATTTTTAATTTTATCATTTTTGTTTAAATAAAATAAAAAATTTAGAATAATTAACATTTTATATAATTCTCCTTTTGAATAATTTTCATTCACACAATTTTCCATACGAATAAATATTTTTTGAATAATTGTTTTCGAACAATGTTCACATAATTCACCATTGTTTGCTGTATATATATATTATATATTATATATATATATATATATATATATATATTTATGTATGTATGTGTGTGTGTGTGTGTGTGTGTCTTTGTTCATCCCCCACCACCACTTGACAACTACTGC
>NC_068987.1:21597382-21597859 GCF_001194135.2 Octopus bimaculoides | reverse complement strand
GGGGGGGGGGGGTCAATTCATTTTACTAGATGATGAAACATGTAAAAGATAAAAGATATATATCATCCATATATGTGAGGGTGGTGGAGGTGAGTAGCAGAGCAGTTAGGGTGTTATTCATAAGATTGTGGATTCAATTCCTGGACCATGCAGTGCATTTTGTGCTTGACCAAACCACTTCATTTCACACTCCCCCAAGTCCACTCAGCTGAGAGAAAAAGGGCGGGGGCGGAAGTCGGTACTACTAAAGCATAGTGGTCCCCAACGCGCACCCGCGCTAGCTAGTCGTGAGTAGTCGATCCTACAAGTGCGCGTGCGCACGTATGCAAATTAGTAAATAATTTTTTTAAAACAAAATATTTTTTTTTTAATTAAATTCTTTTTTTCTAAACAACGTAAATAAATAAATAAAAAAAAACGTATTCATTTACATACGCGCACTTGTAGGATCGACTACTCACGACTAGCTAGCGCGGA
>NC_068987.1:21596599-21597372 GCF_001194135.2 Octopus bimaculoides | reverse complement strand
GTATGCAAATTAGTAAATAATTTTTTTAAAACAAAATATTTTTTTTTTAATTAAATTCTTTTTTTCTAAACAACGTAAATAAATAAATAAAAAAAAACGTATTCATTTACATACGCGCACTTGTAGGATCGACTACTCACGACTAGCTAGCGCGGACCGCTCTGCTTTAGTAGTACCCGGAAGTCTTTCCGAGCAATGCTTTGAAGGGTTCAGTTGTAAAAATGGTTACCCAAGTAACCATTTTTTAAAAAGCTTGCCACTTATTTTATCGCTTTCTTATGCTGCTTGAACACTATGTTATGGAGACGTAAACAAACCAACACTGGTAGTGAAGAGGTGGCAGCGGACTCAGAAAATGAATTTTCAATTTGCAGAAATATGTACCTAAAAAAACCCCAAAGAACACCAATAAAACAAGTTTGATGTTGCAATAAATAAAGATTAATGGCAAACTGATTTAAAAAAAAAAAAGAAACCTTCTTCGTTAATTACAAAGCAATTAGAGCTGTCGCCTAGCAATTGAGCGCGTAACAAGTTTATAGTGTCCAGCCCTCAACTTAGTTCATCCAAAACTTTCTGAAAATGCCTATTATTTATTTAAATTTTGCAGCGATAAGTTTTGAAGGATGTAGATTACAATTATGCCAATAAAATTTAGATACAGTTAACTTGTAGGAAGTAATTTTCCTTTCCCCACTGCTCTGATTTTCTGTGGCTTTAGCAATTTTGGTCAAACTAAAGGGTTTGACCCGGTGGGAAAAAAAAAAAAAAAA
>NC_068987.1:21593900-21595551 GCF_001194135.2 Octopus bimaculoides | reverse complement strand
TGTTTTACACCTATTAGAATTTTTTTTTTCCCACCGGGTCAAACAAACCCTTTTCGTTTGACCGCAATTTTTACACCTCCCACAAAAAAAAACAAAAAACAAATTTCCGAGTTTCAAACATCAAAAGGATATAAATTTACTGAAAAAAAAGTCGGAGGTTGGCGGAAAAAAGTTATTTGCAACTTTTAAAATATTTTTTTTTTCTTTTTTACCATAATGTTATGAACGTAATCGTTTATCAACAGAAATTGTATTCCAGCAACACTTCCTTAAACATGCGTTTTGCAGCAAATTAGGAAGAAAGACGGCCACTGAGATCGCCAATCCTCTCTAACTTTGTCGAACTTTCTTATGAAGTGGAAAAACAGCCGGATTAAAAAAAAAAGTTCAATTAACAACAAAATATACGACACAGGAATATTTTTCATGCATGTGTATTTAAAAGTGTGTGTGCATATTATATGTACGTATTATATATATACGGTGGCCCAAAAGTAGGTTTACTGTTATCACGTAAGCACTTTAAATTTCTTTTAAAAACATTTTATTACATTTAATTTTCTATCTACAATGAACTAAATTATCATAGAATAATGGTTTAATACTTGTTTATAATTAAGATCTAAACTGTTAATATAAGAATGTGAAAGAGATAGTTGAATAACTGTAAACCTATTTTGGGGCCACCCCGTGTGTATATATATAATATAGGATGAATTCTTTTACAAGAATTTATCAAGTAGCTAGCGTGAAAAAAACCTCACAAGGAAAAAAAATCCATCATTTATTCCCCAAAATATATTTATTTATATAAGGGCAGGTCAGACTACCATAAAAATGTGTTTATTATGGTAGTCTGACCTTAGAGTACCTCATAGCGTGAGGCATTCTTGTATAGTAATGCCCTTATATAAATAAATATATATAACATATACATAAAGTACCAGTCATGGTATTAGCTGTCAGTAGCCAAAGAATCGACAGGCCAGCAACAGGCATGCAGGCAGACAGACAGATACTTCACTAGCAGTGAGCACTGTCAGTTCTGACAGCTAATAGCATGACAGTGCCGAAAAAACTCCCATATGTTTTACTTTTTTTTAGGACATTCTCTCTACCAACACTTCCATCGTTTTTGATGGTAAGTTTTTCCACTCGAAATAATAATCTCGTATTTTTTGCGCATATGAAGCCAAACCAATTTCATTAAATGCAAGACAGAGCACTTCGTAATTCAGATTATCGACGTAAGAATATTCTTTCCAATAGCAGAGCAGTTCGAAAACTCTCTCAAAAATGTCAACTTTACATTGCTCGGCAGTCCCACACACGTCCAAACCTCGACACTTAGCCAAAAAGATATGGTCCACACTTTCCGGTAGGAATTCCAAACGTCTACGAATATCTTCTACATCAGTTGCAACTAGAAAAAATCTCGGGTTCCATTCGGTGAAGTACCTACAGTGAAGCAGTGTTATAAAAAATATAATATGCGAAGGTATCTTAATAAGCTCGAAGGCCATCTCTATGATGAGTTCGTAAGAGGGGAAGGTGGTATTAATTTTACGTATTTCGAAACCCGACTCTTCCACTCTAAAGTTTTCATAGTTATCGCGTGATGGGAGCATAAATTTCTTTTTCGTTTTCTTTT
>NC_068987.1:21589694-21593364 GCF_001194135.2 Octopus bimaculoides | reverse complement strand
GATAATGCCCAATAGTTTTACAAAATTAAATTCGAAAATTGGACAAAATAGAGAACACAATTGAAAAAATTAAAAAGAGAAAAAAACAAAACAATTCACCACCTTAGGTAGAAAAGTTGGGGTTGCTGGGTAACTTCTCTAATGGCTATTGAAGCACGCTTGCAGCGTTGCCGCGGGTGATGGCGAGGCTGATGTGCTTGAACAGCTAAGTGCCCTCACGAGCATCACTAGTTACCTCTGCTAGGCGAGTTGCCAGTGAAGACAGGAATCTCGCAGTTAGTGGTCTGACCCCACCAAACGTCTCAAACGCCATAGGATGGAAAATATAGTTGACTGGACAGATCGCGGGATTTCAGGATTTTGTTCCGCTTCGACGCAGAAGCTGTGTTTTTCGCCCTGACCAAAGTGTCCAGGATGTGAGAAGAAGCAAAGGAGTCGCCGTGACAGCCAAGACAAGACATCTGCCTCACCACCAGGGGCACAGGGTGAAACCGTCAGGTCTTTTCCCATCACATTTGGGCAATCCAAGATGGAGGGGATGTTTGCCTCGGGCCAGCTCCTCTTGGGTATCAGGTTCAACTCTGTATGATGCGCGAAGTGACCATCATTCAGGCGGCAAGAAATACCATGGAGACCTGTGGAGTCGAGGAGCCTGCCACAACGACAGATCAAATCCATGCATTCGTCAGCTCCCACTCTGAGGGCAATGGAGATACGAAGGTCGTCCATGCTGAGTAGACCACCAACATTAGCTACAAGGATGGTATCGATCTAGCCACCTGAGTATTTCGCAGTAGCAGAAATACTTGAGCTTTGGGCGAGATAGTTTTTTTTTTTTATAACCCTAGGTAAATAAGCCCTGGTCGAATAGGCCTATGATCAATGGCATTCCATCTTTTTGTAATGTAACACGGACTACTTTATATTCAAGTGTATTGTAGCAGAGGCAAATTGCGTGTGATTTCGTTGCTACATCTAGCAGATTTTGTGTAGTAATGAACAAGGGTATTGGTGCAGTTGAAGCCAAATATCAGTATAGAGAGATGTGAGTGGCTCAGGAAGAATGGTTCAGAAGGAATGGGGGTGATGTGTGAGGTGTGGAAGTGGTGCGGAGGGAGATCTAGAGTACATAAGGGTGGCTATAGTGAGTGGGACATGATGGCAGATATGAGAGGGGTGGTGAGAAAAATAGTAGATATGTGGGGTGTTAAAATGGAGGATGGCAAAGGAGGGAGATAACTGAAGGCACAAAAAGGAGGTGATTGATGAAAATGGTGTGGATGAGAAAGGGAGGATAATGGGGAGAAGGAATTGAAGTAATTCAGGGAGGGGTGGGTGAGATAACTGGAAGTAGAAAGGGATAGTAGTAATATGTGTTGATAATGCCCTCAAGTGATTACAGCTGCCAAGAAGTGCCATAGATAGAGGAATTATGGAGGGATGAGTGTTAGAGAAATAGAATGTGGGGAATGCTTGACAGAGCAGAAGGGGTTACAAGCATAAGATTGTAGATGTTTTTATATTTGTTTTAAAGATGCATGGATTATATTAAAAACTTTTAGGATGTGATGATAAAGTAAGCTAAGGAAATCTGTTGGGTTTCATACCTCAAAAGTAGATATAAATTGTGCACTTTGCTTATTAAAAGTTTTCCTGTATTTATGATTTACTAGAAAAGGCAAAGTCAACCTCAGCAGGATTTGAACATAAAGACAGATGAAATGCTGTTTAGTATTCTACCCTGCATGCTAACAATTCTGCTAACTTACCACCTTAAATAATAATAATAAAAGTTTCAAATTTTGGCACAAGACTAGCAGGTTTGGGGAATGGGGTAAGTTAATTACATGGACCCCCAGCATGTTTATTGGCATTATTTTATCGACCCCAAAAAGATGAAATGCAAAGTTGACTTTAGCAGAATTTGAACTCAGAACTCAAATCTGGAAGAAATGCCACCAGGCATTTTATCTGGCATAGTAACAATTCTGCCAGCATGCAACTTTAAATAATTATAATAATCCTTTCTACTAAAGACAGAAGGCCTGAAATTTCAGGGGAGTGGGGGCTAATCAATTACATCGACCCCAAAAGGATGAAAGGCAAAGTCAACTTCAGCAGAATTTGAACTCAGAATGTAAAGACAGACGAAATGCTGCTAAGCATTTTGCCTGGCGTGCTAATGATTCTACTGGCTCCCCACCTTATTTCAAATTTTGGCACAAGGTCAGCAATTTCGGGGTATTCAACTAGTATGTATTTTATCGGCTCTGGAAGGATGAACTGCAAAGTTGACCTCAGCGGAATTTTGAACTGAGAATGTTAAGATGGATTGCCACTTAGTATTTCACCTGGCATACTAACGATTCTGCCAGCTTGCAGATTTAATAATAATAATAATAATAATCTTTTCTGCTATAGGCAGAAAACCTGAATTTTTGTGGGGAGTGGGACAATCAATCCCAGTGCTTGACTGGTACTTAATTTATTGACTCCAAAAAGATGAAAGGCAAAGTTGAGTTCAGCGAAATTTGATCCCAGGATGTAGCAATGGGAAATTACTGCTAAGCATTTTGTCCAGCAGGCTAATGATTCTGCCAGCTTGCTGCCTTAGACTTACTAATAATAATAATCCTTTCTACTATAGGCACATTTGGTGGGAGGAGATAAGTACATTACATTGACCCCAGTGCATAACTGATACTTATTTCATCAACCCTGAAAGGATGAAAGGCAAAGTCGACCTTGGCTGAATTTGAACTCAGAATGTAGCAATGGACAAACTACTGCTAAATATTTTGCAGAGCGTGCTAATGATTCTGCCAGCTTACCACCTTAATAACAACAATAATGCTAATTCCTATCATAGTCAGAAGGTAGATGAATAATAGATGATTAAATCTACCCTGGTACTTGTCTGGCACATGTTTTATTGTCTTTGAGTGATAAAAGTGTGAAGTTGATATTAGTTAAATCTGAACTGGAAACATAATGATAGCAGAACTAAACAATTTGGTGGGGTCTTGGTCAGTTTTGCTCAACTGAATGCCTGTCTTGCAAAATTAATGTATAACTGGCTGAGTACTCCACAGATATATGTAGCCTTAACATAATTCTCAGGTAGTATCAGCATGAAAATGTGTAACTAAGTGGGACCTTTCAAGTTGGACATTTCAATTGTTGGTACAATCTGTCTTATAGATTTCCACACAGCTTCCATCTTCCCAGTTTTGCTCACAAGACAATGAGCTTGTCTGAAGTTATGGCAAAAATATTTGGCTAAGATGCCATAGAGTGGAGTTGAATCCAAATTCTCATGACTGTGAAACAAACTTCTGGACCATTCAACCAAATTTCTAAAAAAAGTTGACTGTATTTAATAAATAGATAACTAATTAATTTTTAACAATTACAGCGTGGAAGGTGTTTATAAGCCATTTAAAATAACACAAAAACCGTTAGATTCACTTCAACATTTAAATTTAATTTGTCAAAATATTTTTGTCGCTTTGAGACCGCGACCTGTTCACTGACAAAATTCTGTGCTGCATCTCAGAATTTTCGACACAATCCCCATCCTTTTCGGCTACAGGGAATACGAATCTGCAAAAAAATTGGCAAAAATCGAAATTTCTAAATTACCACCCCCACCCCAATTTTATTTCATTTT
>NC_068987.1:21581051-21583469 GCF_001194135.2 Octopus bimaculoides | reverse complement strand
ATTAAATGCAAGACAGAGCACTTCGTAATTCAGATTATCGACGTAAGAATATTCTTTCCAATAGCAGAGCAGTTCGAAAACTCTCTCAAAAATGTCAACTTTACATTGCTCGGCAGTCCCACACACGTCCAAACCTCAACACTTAACCAAAAAGATATGGTCCACACTTTTCGGTAGGAATTCCAAGGACAAAGTTTATTTTTTAATTATGAAATGTTTCAGAAAAGCAAGAAAATGTTTCCGATACAACTTATGATATTTAAAATAACTAAAAAAATAATCAATTTAGTAAAATATTTATAAATAGTAATAAACGTTTTACTAGTGAGATAAAGTTTACTAGGTCACGTGAACATTACGACCTTGACCGTTGTTACTTGTATTTTCGATTCATATTCACCATTATCAAATTAACACAATTAGAAATTAGAAATTACGCTTAGGATAATATCATTAAAAAGAAAAAAGAAATCTTAACCTTCTAGGATTGACAGGATTAAATAAAACAGATACTGAGAAAAAAAATAAAGGATATGACAAAATATAGAAGAACTAATTAAATATATACGAATAATATTATTGCTAAATCATTCACTGTACAAAACTAAAATATGTATACATATCTCGTGATCATTATATAACATTGCTTCTCGGTAAATACTCACCAAGAATATAATATCTAAAATCACTGTAATCGATGTCTTTCCTTCCGAGGAAGCTTCGATATTACACTTAATTTTTAGCAGTTGGAGAAGGGAGTTTATTCTTCCTTTTCCAAGGGTTGGCCTGGTATTGCAGTACATCCAGGATTCGGCCCATCTCCCACCCGGGAGATAAAAGTGAACCAAAGTCAGATAATATTTGTCTCAGCTTATACGTTTGATTTTGATAAGTGTCGTTCCATATTTTCGTTTCATTCAATTGGAATAGATGATGTGAACTAACTTAAGTCATGACAAGCTTCCAGAATCGCTTGTACCACAGGTATTAATGCTTAGCAGTACTTCTCCCGGCTTTATATTCTGCACCCCACAAATTTAGTCCCCGTTCCTATACTAATATTCTTTATTCGGCACTACGGCCACAACACAGAGGGGGACACTTCAAGGACAGACACAACGCCTGTTCTTATACTAGTTGGAAATAATGAAGATGGAGTTTCGGGATTAACATGGAAAAATAACAAAGCAACTATTGTGTGGTCGCTTGAATCCCCAGAATTAGCAACCAAAACAAAAAAAAAAAGTGTCGCATACATATGTAGACATGTTATGGGTGTATATCTATGTTATAGTGGTATATATATATTGATCTTTTCTGCTTGGCTGCACTTTTTGAAATTTTAAAATTAACTGAAAAATTTTAAGTTTGGTGTATGTTCCAGAAATGTTTTAAAAAAAGTTACTGAATTTTAAAGTTTGATCATTCTTACCCAGTGAGAAAACAGGATTTGGAAGCTATCGTTTTGTGTGTGACCGCAATCGTAAAACGACAAAACAATATTACTATTATATTACAGGACTATTAACTTAGAAATTTTTTTCCGGAACAAGTTAATTAAAGCCCTGAAATTCAGTATAAAAAATTTACATCAATACACCAAATTTGAAAATTATCACTTATTAAAATTTCAAAAAGTGCAGCCAAATGAAAAAGCTCTTGCTACAGTAAATGGGAGGGTCATTGCTTCCGCAGTTGAAAAGAACAAAATCCTTAGGTATTGGCACCTGTCAGTGAACCATTTCTTCCAGCCTGTCACGATTGGAGGGGCTGGGCCGCTAACAGCGAAGTCCTTGACAGCATTGGCAGTTCGCTTTACCGTGGTGTCAAATTATGCCCGTGAGGGTGCTTGGCTGTTCCAACGCCTTAACCTCGTCATCGCTCGTGGTAATGCCACGAGCGTGTTGGCTTGCTTCAGTAGGTTTCGTTGAATCCTAGGTCAAACTAAAGCGTTTGACCCGGTGGAAAAATAAAGAATAAAATATTCTAATAGGTGCTATCTTCCAATAAGTATATTAAAAATACAAAACCGGGAAGAAAAAAGGGAAAAAGAAGAAAATAACAGTAGAAAAGAAACATAAATTCAACTGCCTCAATTGGTCACACACCACAAGATTCGGTCAAACTAAAGCGTTTGACCCGGTGGGAAAAGAAAAAATAAAGTATTCTAATAGGTGTAAAACAACTTACTGAGAACGAATATGAAGAAAAAAATGCGCGCTCGCGAACGGGGTGGGGTGGGGGTAGAGGCCTCGGAACATTCACACCGCGAATGTTCCGAGACGCCTCACCGGAGCCAAAAAGCAAAAGAAAAATAGTGTAATAGATGTAAAACAACTTGCTCTGAAAGAATATCAAGAACACACACACACAAACATATATAAAAGAGTTTTATCCCTTTTTGAATGTGTATATATA
>NC_068987.1:21576711-21578948 GCF_001194135.2 Octopus bimaculoides | reverse complement strand
TTATTTTCTCCTAGTTAATAATTAACTCGGACAAAATAAATTGGTAAATAGATACCAGGGTAGCAAAGATCACAAAATGACTGTGGTGTAACTCCTGTTTATGAGGTAGAAACTCTTTGTTATTTTGGGTATTTGAGTATATATAAATTTAGTAAATGGAGTAAAACGCATATGTTAACTGAATATTTGGATTTTTTTTTAATGATAGAAAAATGTTTTGATGAATCTTTATTTAGCGGTAAAAAAAAATCCAAATATCACGACAAATTTGTTTGATAACTCAAAAACATGTAAATAACTTATATTATCATATTTAGTAATTAATAAATTAGTTACATTTCTACACTAATACAAAATGTAAAAATTTCTGTCAAAATAATGCAAAATTTGAGCTATGTCAGGTGAAATAGATTTTATGTTAAATATATTTGATATGCAGTTGGAACAGTAAACTTTGAAAGGTAAGGCGGAAGATATTGTGCTACTTAGATATAGAGCACCTATTAGTCCTGATTATATTGTTGGAAAATAAGATGGTATGGTCATGTGTGGAATGCTTTGATCATAGATATGTGTGATCAAACCTGATTTACTAAATAACCCTTTCTACTATAGGCACAAGGCTTGAAATTTTGGGGGAGTGGTTAAGTTGATAAGATTGACATCAGTACTCAACTGACACTTAATTTATTGACCCTGAAAGGATGAAATGCAAAGTAGACCTTGGCAGAATTAGAACTCAGAACGTAGCAATAGGCGAGATACCGCTAAGCATTTCGTCCAGCATGCTAACGATTCTGCCAGCTCTTTGCCTTTGATTGACTAAATAATCTTTTCTATTCTAGGCACAAGACCCAAAATTTTTGGGGAGGGGGCCAGTTGATTAGATTGACCCCAGTGTACAACTAGTACTTAATTTATCGATCCCAAAAGGATGAAAGCAAAGTCGACCTCGGTGAAATTTGAACTCAGAACATAAAGACAGATGAAATACCACTAAGCATTTTGCTTGGCATGCTAACGTTTCTGCCAGCTCGTCACCTTGATTTACTAAATAATAACCAGTTACTGGTAGGCAAGTGATCAACAATGCTGCCCTCTTTTATGGTGATATCATGTGTCTACGCTTAACTATTTAGTTTGTTATCAAACATAATATTCATGAAAGCTAAAAGAATTCCTGCATAAAACTATTAGAAATGATATAAGATAGTAAATGTAATGAGTGAATATATATATAAGATGTACAAAGAAATTAAATAGGAGTGCAATATATAATATATATATATATATACCAGTGGATGTAGAATAGAGCAATATGTATAGAATGTCTGCAGCAGACTCATAAAGTTATCGCTTCTCAGCCTTCAGCCTTTTGGCTAAGATCAAAGTGTAGTATCTGGTCTTATCAGCTTAATATTTGATACGGTCCCTATTTGGGACCATCGATATTAAACTAGTTTTTAGAATGAGGTGAAGAGTTAGGGGCTTGCTCCGCCTTTGGCACGGGTTGGCCTGGTATTGCAGTACTTTCAGGATTCAGCCCATATCCTACCCGAGAGATATAAGCAAACCAAAAACAGACTTAAGTATTTTAATCCTAGTACTATAACACACTATTAATAAAGGTTTTTTCTGAAGTGCCCAATATGTGCTACTATTTCAAAGTTGATTTCACCCTCACTCTCACTCACTGTGTTCTATGCAACGGAAATTATGATTTTATAAAAAAAGAACTTTTCCAAAGAAATTTTAATGCTTTTTACACTCTGTTTCCATCACTACCTTTCCGCTTTTCTTTGAGTTACGGTACTTCCTTAAAAGTCAGGAGTGCTATCTATGTCCCTGTGAGGAACTACCCACTTTTTGGGAACTTTATTGTTTAATCGTTGTTGTTATTTATTGTATATTCAACATTGTTCCAAACCCCACTTGTCCCTTGTGTTATATTGCCCCTATTTGTTTTGTGTTTGGTCCTAGTAGCCAATGAAGAAAGTATTATTTAATTCCTCCTCCTCCTCCTACAATTCTGTTTGAAACTTATCTATCTGTCTGTCTGTCTGTCTATTTATCTTAAGTATGTCTTTGTGAAGACATGTTTAGATGCTTCTGTCGAATTTAGAGCTCTACGTAAATTATCATTGTTCATTTAGCTTCCTGTAGAGTCTGTGCGTGACTGCTGTACGTAGTAGTATTACACACACACACACACATATATATATATATATATATATATA
>NC_068987.1:21575345-21576070 GCF_001194135.2 Octopus bimaculoides | reverse complement strand
GTGTTTTTGGTACCGAAACACTTTCAAACTTCGAATATTTGTATATTTTGTGGTATAGAACAGATAAAAAAATTTTGTATTCGAAGTTATTTCATGTAAAAAATTGTCGTATTTCGGTAATTTCAACCAATCACTGACGTCTCTTGAGGTGAAAACAATTAATGCCGTAACGGTGTCATGGGATCTTTTCCCTTGAATAAAATTAGTCCCGTTGTTTGTCAACAACAACTACCCGTGTTACTCTTATTTATGACATCGTTCGTGCGTTTGTATTGGTTTTAGCTTTAGGGTTTTAGGGTTAGGGTTCGGGTTTTAGAGTTCGAGTTAGTTTTAGGATTACGGTTAGGGTTATGATTAGTTTTGCCATAACCTTAACTCTAACCCTATAACTCATAACTATAACCCTAACCCTAACCCTAACGCCAACCCTAAAACCCGAACCCTAACCCTAAAACCATAAACCCTTACTAGGGAATAATGATATAATTAAACAGGGAATAATACACTTGACACCGAACAGTAGTAACTGTATTCAGCTGAATAGACGTCAGTGATTGGTTGAAATTACAGAAATACGACAACTTTAACATGAAATAACTTGCGATGTACACTTTTTTGTTAAGAAGGTTAAGAGAAGAAGTTGTTTTATATGACACATTCTACCAGTGTCCCAAGTTTGAAAGTGTTTCGTTAAAAAAACAAATGTTGCCTGTCAAACTCCAAAG
>NC_068987.1:21570221-21575157 GCF_001194135.2 Octopus bimaculoides | reverse complement strand
CTCCATGTGACGGTGGCACGTAAAAAAACTCTCTGCGAACGTGGCCAATGACAGTCCCCCCAACTGGGTCCTGTGTCGGTGGCACATAAAAAGCATCATCTGAACGTGGTCGATGCCAATGCCGCCAGACTGGCTCCTATGCCAGTGGTACGTAAAAAAAAAACACCCACTACTCTCTTGGAGTGGTCGGTGTTAGGAAGGGCATCCAGCTGTAGAAACCTTGCCAGATCAGATTGGAGCCTGGTGCAGCCTACTGGCTTGCCAGTCCCCAGTCAAACTGTCCAACCCATGCCAGCATATGAAACGGACGCTAAATGACGACGATGATGATGATAATGATTCGCTTGTAAACTGGAGGTGTTGAAAAGGAGACATGCACCTACTGAGGCGCACCTGTGGGTCAGGGTAACCAGGATGTGTGGGGTTCCTCTATTGTCCATGTGAGGACTCCCCCTTTTAAGGGAATTTCATTGTTTAATTTTATTGTTAATTGTTATTGTTATTTGTTGTATACTCGACATTTTTCCAAACCCCACTTGTCTCTTGTGTTGTATTGTCTCTATTTGTTTTGTGTTTGGCCCTTGTGGCCAATAAAGAAAACATTATTTAATTTGTTGTTGTTGTTGTTCTTCTTCTTCTTCTTCTTGTCAGTGTAAATTGTGACTTGAAAGGGTTTGATTGCTATTTCTAGCAGCTCATGTGACTGTGAAAAGATGCACTCATTTGTGCGTCATGTCTTGTGATTGTTGTTGTTTACATTGCTGATCGAGTAAAGCAACTCTTAAGAGGATTCCAACCTGTACACTGGATAGTAAACTGTACAACTCGATCCATGAAGGAACAAAGGAAAGACGTGTTGGTGACATCAGGGAGATGGTTGAACTCATTACCTCCAGTCCAAGAGTATACTGGGTCTACTGTTATGATACAGAAACCAAGAGACAGAATGCCTAATAGAAGTATCCTGGCTCCGCCAGACTCAAGAAAGCCAGGCAGACTAAATCCACCCAAAAGCGCACGGTGATCCTCTTTTTTGACAATAAGGGTATCATTGACATCCACCAGGTTTCCACTGGTCAGATGGTCAACAAAGAGTACTTTGTGGAGGTTTTGAAGGTGTGCAGGAAGAGATTTCTTTGCAAAAGGCCAGAGCTCTTCTATCGAGGTTGGTGGCACCTGCACAGGACAATGCACCAGTCCACAATCCCATGACAGAGATGGGCATCAAAACTGTCCCTCCTACTTCCTACAGTTCAGACCCTGCTCCCTGTGACTTTTGATTGTTCCCCAAGCTGAAGGAAAGCCTTATGGTCAGTCGTTTTGAAGATGGGGGAGGGTTGTGACAAAGGTTCTGGACATTTTCGTTTCGGAAGATCTCCATGGGGCTTTCACAAACTGGCTGGAATGCTACATGTGCATTGAAGTCAGAGGATCCTACTTCAGAAGGATTTAGAGCTTTGTACGTTTTTGAAATTAATAAATGTCTCTCCTGGAATGTTTCGAACCTTTTGGAATGCCTTTTTTTCACAGTTGATCACATGGTATCACTTACCAACCAGTTCTCATGAGACGTATTTTCTTTTTATTCTTCCATTTAAGATACATTCTTACGAAGGTCATTGGTGTGTCTTCTATTATAATAAATGCGAATGTCAGTGTCAAACTTTTTCAACTTTACTTGTTGAAGGCCGTAGCCCAGCATATTATACCATTTTGGAATCAGGCTGACTCTGTGAGTAAATTAAAAACATTTCGGGCTGAATCTGGACCCCAATCCTGAAATTTTTGATTCCCAAGTTTTCAATACTGCGATTGATTTTGGCAATTTTTTTTCTTTCTACATGATTTTTTTTTTTGCGATGAATGTTTTTGTACGATAACAATTTTTATAACTTGGAAATAAATTTTGAGAATAATAAAAATTAATCGCGAAATCCAGTGATTGATTTCGACGATTTTTTTTTCTATTTTTTAGGTGATTTTCTGCGACGAATATGGTCATCATTGGAATATAACTCTAGAGGAAGCAATTGCAACAAATTCTCCAAAACAAGTCAGAGACCTGTTTGCAGTAAAGATTTCCACCTGTGAACTTTTCAACCCAGTTACTCTTTGGGAGGCTTTCAGTGAGAATATTCTTCATTAAATGAGACTTGCTCATCCAGGATCGGAATTGAATCCTCAGGTTGCAAATTTAGCTCTCTGTGAAATTGCAGACAAAGTGATGAACCTGGCTTAAAGAGATCTCGGTAATTTTGGTGTGCCAAAGCAAAACAGAGAAACTGGACAAATCAACAGAGAAATTTTGAGAGAAACAGGCTACAACATGGGAAGAACTGCGGCAGTGTGTTTAAAACAATGAGCCCCTGTTGAACCAAGACCAACAGCAAGTGTATCAGAAGGTCCTTGATGACAACAACAACAACAACAATGGAGGGATTTTCTTCTTGGACACACCTGGAGGTCCTGGTAAAAATTTTATAGCTAACCTTATTTTATCTAGAGTGAAACTCCAAAGAAAAGTAGCTCTAGCATTAGCATCATCTGGAATTGCTGCTACCTTCTTGCCTGGAGGGTGTACAGCACACAGTGCCTTCAAACTTCCATTGGATTTGCACTACAATAGAACCCCTATTTGCAATATCAAGAGAGGAACCAATTTGGCTAAGCTACTGGAGGAGACAAGCTTCATTGTCTGGGATGAAGTGAGTATTTGAGACACTGGACAAAACACTCCAAGACAGACAAAATTCACAAATCACGGGAGGTATCACTGTGCTATTCTCTAGTGATCTTAGAAAAACATTACCAGTCATTGCAAGAGGAACTCCAGCTGATGAAACCAATGCTTGCCTGAAAAATTCTTACATCTGGAGCCATGTTCAAACACTCAGCCTGAAAACAAACATAAGAGCTAGAATCACAGGTAACCTTGAACCAGGTTTCAAGTTATTTTAGCAAAATAAACTATTTATTCTGCCAGGTCAACTATCATCAGCGAAATAGCCTAGATACACATATAAGCATGAGGCACTCCATAGAGAACATGACTTGTGCATATATGTCTAATTTTTCAAAATTTACCGCGCATGTGCGGTATACCTAATCGGCAGAATATACAAAAAAAATGTCAATTTTTTAGAAATTAGCCAAAAACATTTTATAATTAATAAGTCTAAGGGTAGCAAAAAATTAAGAAATTTAATTACTACCAGTGGTGTAGCGAGAAGAAAATTAGTCAACAGACTTAGTTTATTTTACTAAAATAACTTGAAACCTGGTTCGAAATATAGATGGTAAATGTTTTTATTTTTCATTCCTTTTCGAAATTATCCCTATTTTGTGGTGTAGAGCTTTGGCTGCTCTTTCTAGCGGGTTAGATGTCCTTTTATGGGCATCTCTAATGTGTATTAAATGTACACTGTATTTTATATATATATATATATATGTGTGTGTGTGTGTGTGTGTGTATACATACACACACACATATATATATTGATGTATATTAGATTGACTCCAGTATGCAACTGGTACTTAATTTATCGGCTCCGAAAGGATGAAAAGCAAAATTGACCTCGGCGGAATTTGAACTCAGAACGTATGGCATGCTAATGTTTTTGATGCATGCATGTATGTGTGTTTGTGATCTGTGTTTGTTCCCCCATCACTGCTTGACAAACCGATGTTGGTGTGTTTACGTCCCCTGAACTTAGCGGTTCGGCAAAGAGACTGATAGCATAAGTA
Source organism: Octopus bimaculoides (assembly GCF_001194135.2). Classification (NCBI taxonomy): domain Eukaryota; kingdom Metazoa; phylum Mollusca; class Cephalopoda; order Octopoda; family Octopodidae; genus Octopus; species Octopus bimaculoides. The sequence goes on along the minus strand of NC_068987.1, from coordinate 21,571,413 downwards.
ATAGGCTTGCAAAAAATAAGTCCTGGGCTCGATTTCTTCAACTAAAATCCCTTTAAGGCAGTGGTCCAGCATGACCACAGTCAAATGACTGAAACAAACAAACAAACGAATATATAATTAAAACTAGATACTTGATGTCACCATTGCAAGATTCTGTTGATCACTTATCTACCAGTTCTCTTGGTTGGTGATTCTGTAACACTTTACAAGTTGCTGTCTATAACAAGTTAGGCTTCATCAAACAGAACAATGATCAAGGTGTTCCATACATGACCATTCCATCTTATTTCCAAATATAAACGATGAATTGACACAGTATAAAATGACAGTATGCCCACCCCCACCCAAACCTCACCAGAAGCTGAGGGTTTTATATAGCACAATGTCGTGCAAAAAAGCTTCTCCTTTCTTAAAATTGACCCTTCTTTTAGTCCTACGGAATGACCTAGATGAGATGAGATTTAGTGTGTTGAATGCATTGTCTTGCTGTGTATGTTTTGACGTTGTATGTTCAAGTCCTGCTGAGGTCAATTTTGTTGTTCGACTTGGTAAAGTACCAATCCTTCCTTCCCTCCTTCCTTTCTTTCTTTCATTCTTTCTTTCAGAAGTCGACTGTTGTCAGACCTATAGGGGAATAGGATGGACTCTTCCCAGCTCTCAGAATGCCCAAGACACACAGTATAAAACTACAGTACCCCCACAACCCCCAAACCTCACCAGAAGCTGAGGGTTTATACAGCACTATGCCGTGCAAAAAGCCTCTCCTTTCTTAAAATTTATTATCAGATTAATGTGACATGTTAAAATGTATTTTGATAGCATTAAATCTTTCGTGTCGTCTTTTAATATAAACAACATAAAAATATCCCCGCTTATCCCTTACCACGCATCTCCACAAGCAGCAATGCCTATGCAAGCAAATGCTTATGTAAGCAAAAATAAATCCAGAAGCAAAAGATAGTCTAAAAGCTACAACAGCTGGGTGACAATTATATTGAGTTTCAAAATAGTTTTTAGAAAAGATTCATGGCCCACAGAGAACACTTGACGGGCTTACTTAAGAGTTGTAGCTAACCTGTTGCTGAGCACTCTATGTACGTATGTCCACGTACGCATGTATGTATGTCTTAACGTGGATATACACCGTTAAGTAAGATATACAGAATGCTATGTTGAATTAATACTGTTTTCA
>NC_068987.1:21568965-21570121 GCF_001194135.2 Octopus bimaculoides | reverse complement strand
ACACACACACACACACACACACACACACATACACACACACACACAGAGCAGCGAGCATTGTGTGTTCAGCATTTCCACCACCGCTCACCAACACCTCAAATTAGTATTCAAACAGTAAATCATTTCGTCAATACATTTGCCCTTCTGAGTTTCACATCTGCTGGCAAAGCTCGGTAAGAAGGCTATCCTGACTTCATAGAACTTGTTTTAACTGAAACTGTCTAACTGTGCACACCCCCACGCACGCATACGTGCACACATACGTGCACACATACGTGCACACATACGTGCACACATACCTCGGTACGCACGTAAATGCATACAATGTATCATCTATACATGTGTGTAGAATGTGTGTATACACATATATATGCACACACGAGTGCGTATAAAACAATGTATAGCGTATCTACATCTATATAACTCTGCGTGTGTATATATGTATATATATACAGGGTGCGATGGGTAAATTGTCACCATCTCACTTTTACTTTCGCGCATGCGCATTGTTTTTGATTTTGTTGACTACACAGTATAGTAGGGTCAATTGGACACCGTCTGTGAGAAAAACAGCACCATGACGCAATTTACTCTGCCAGACGTTTGGAAACAACATGCTATACTGCTTGGCATTCGTGCTGGAAGCTCGAATACGAACATTTCAGAGTGTCTGATGACTGTGCAATCTGAGGACATGTACCGAAAGTGATAAAAATCAAACATCGTGTCAACATCATGGTGTTTGGAGTGATCACAAGTGATGATGACGTTATACCTCCATTCATCTTACCACACGGCCTCAGACTCAACACGAAGGCCTACAAAGCACAAAAAAACGTTAAGCCGAACGAGATGAGATACTGAACGCTGTGATGTGACGAACTTGAGCAGAGAGAGATAGCAGTTCGTGTTGCCTTTATGCTGGCCGAATGGAGAAACACATAAGCTAGACGTGGCTCCGGTAGAAGGTAATGGCGAACTTCTGCTGACCCTTTCACCACAACTTTCACTCTTTCTTCCTGCAACTAGCAGCTCACCTGCAACGGACCGGTATTTCGCCCAGGTGGGGAGGCTATACGCCAATGAAACCAGGAAACCAGCCCTTATGAGCCAGGCAAGGCTCGAGAAGGAACAAACAGCAACAACAAGAACATAT
>NC_068987.1:21566829-21568767 GCF_001194135.2 Octopus bimaculoides | reverse complement strand
ATATATATATCAGGAAGTTAATTGTTATGGCCGGTCATATAGTGACCATTTGTTTTGCACCTATAAAACGCTTAGCCGTATAGGCGACTCGTCAGACTCAAATGGCCGAAGGCGCACATAACCTCTCTACAACTGGAGGAAGAAATACGCCAGTTAGTTGTGTAGAAAAACAAAAAAAGAAATTATTGCGTGAGGTGTTGTAGATGGGACGAGGTTATTCCCCCTTACTGCGGTCCCGGCCGTGGTGATATTCGAAGAAGCTGCTATGGGTCTATTCAGTGAATGGGGGATTCCAAGTTCGTTGTGGGGAAACATTTTAGGCGAGGGTATTGACTAAATAATTCTTTCCTGGAATTTAAAAACAGTTCCCGGGTCGACCAAAGTTTTTAGAATTCTTGCTCTCTCTGCCAAAGTCCTCGGCTATCCAAAGAGCTTCCATCTAATTATCTGTGGGGTTCTTTCCTCTTTTAAGTGCCATACGTGGATGGCCTGGGACGTGATGTTGCGTCTTCTAGTATCCTAAAAGAGGTCTATGGTTGCTCAGACGTTGGTTAAACTTGGGCCCTGTAGAACCGACATATTTTTGTATCTATGTACTGGACGTGCTACCACCGCTAATGTTTCTTTCGTTAACTCCGGGTCCAATATCTTCGTTGTTGCTGGAGTCGCTGCTGGCGTTGATATTCCTGAACGTGGTTCTGGTGATTCTGTTATTGCTGGCTTAGCAGCCATTTCCTGCTGTAATGTTGGTGTTGCTGTTGCCCTCGTGACTGTTGATATTGTTGTCTCTGTTACTTGATGCACTGCTGCCACCACGGGCATCACCGCCGCCATTGTTGTCGTTATTGTGGTTGTCAGCAGATATGCGTGTGCGTGGGCATGTGTGTATGTGTGTGTGTGAGTGTGTGTGCATGTGTGTTTATATATATATGTATGTATGTATGTATGTATGTCTGTATGTATGTATGTCTGTATGTATGTATGTATGTATGTATGTATGTATGTATGAGACAAGGTAGAGATAATAGTCTTTACATATTCTTTTAATGTTGGAAATTCGACTAACAGCTGTTTCCGAATATAATTATGTATATATATTAAACACTCTTTATGATAAACAGTTGTTAATGAAGGATTAGTATCCGGGCAAAAAGTGGAGGCGCGTGGCTTAGTGGTTTGGGTGTTGGACTCATGATCGTAGGATTGTGGTTTCAATTCTTGGACTTTCATTTCGCAATGTTCCTGTCCACTCAGCTGGCATAAATGAGTTATTTTGCGACGGACCGGCATCCCGTCCAGGTGGGGAATATATATATACGTCATAGAAACCGGGAAACTGGCCCTTATGGAGTCAGTATAACTCGAGAAAGAAACTTTAGGTTTTTTTTAATCCAGGCAAAATATTTTATAAGCTCTCTCTCTATTAATACAAATACACCTGGCAAGCAAAACTTTATTCCATTAGAATGCTCTGACTCCGACGAAAATAGCATTAGATCGTTCAACTTTTCTCAACTGATCAATGGACAGATTGAGTAAAACCGATCAATGAACGAACCTATAATAATTATAGGTTCCACCTCCGCCACCACCACCACCACCACCACCCACGTATGCACCCAGGCGTGTGTGCACACGTGAGCGTGCGTGGGGTCGTGCACAGCAGGACATTTTCAGCTAAAACAAGTCCTATGCAGCAGTCAGTATAGACATGTTATTGAGCTTTGGCAGCAGATGTGACACTCAGAAGTAAAAATGACTTACTGCTTGAATACTAATTTGAATTGTTGGTGAGCGGTGGTGGTGGAAGTACTGAACACACAATGCTCTTGAGAGCTGTGATTTTGCTGCTCTGTCTGTCTGTCTGTGTCTCTCTGTGTATGTTTGTGTGTGTGTGTGTGTGTGTGTGTGTGTGTGTGTGTGTGTGTGTGTGTGTGT
>NC_068987.1:21562286-21565958 GCF_001194135.2 Octopus bimaculoides | reverse complement strand
CCGATCAACGGAACAGCCTGCTCGTGAAATTAACGTGCAAGTGGCTGAGCACTCCACAGACACGTGTACCCTTAACGTAGTTCTCGGGGATATTCAGCGTGACACAGTTTGACAAGGCTGACCCTTTGAAGTACAGGTACAACAGAAACAGGAAGGAAGTGTGAGAGAAAGTTGTGGTGAAAGAGTACAGCAGGGTTCGCCACCATCCCCTGCCGGAGCCTCGTGGAGCTTAAGGTGTTTTTGCTCAATAAACACTCACAACGCCCGGTCTGGGAATCGAAACCGCGATCCTATGACCGCGAGTCCACTGCCCTAACCACTAGACCATTGCGCCTCCACATGTGTTTAATAAACCTTGGAATTTCAACAATATTCTTAATCAAAGGAAAATTTAAGAAATAATATAAAGTACATAAAATGAATAAATATTGGGGTCGATTCGTTCGACTGAAAACCTTTCTAATGACTGAAACAAGTAAAAGATAAAAAATACAGAAGAAAAGTAACAACAAAAAGACATCAGCAACAATATCTCCATGACCCTCCGGTCGAAGACAAGCCAGTAGTCGAGTGCAACAGTACAACGGTTACCTTGTGTTTTCATACGTTAACTTTTTTATAATCATTAATTCATTAAAATTGCAAGTGAGTTCTGCTATAACCTCGGCCCTTCTGAGTGGATTTCGTAGAGACGGAAACTGAAAGAAGCTCATCTGTGTATGTGTGTGTGGGTGTGTGTATGTATGTGTATGTATACAGATAGGTGTACTTTCCTTTTTAAAGTCTGATACTTATTCTACCGGTCCTTTTTTTTTGCCGGACTGCTATATTAGAGGGACGTAAACAAACACACACACACACACACATTACGGAGATGCACTTGCATAGCAAGTGACCTGATCTGAGATCGTGTGCTGGAAAGAAAACAATTGTAGCGTGGAAGGTGTTTATAAGCCATTTAAGAAACACAGAAAATCCGTTAGATTCACTTCAACATTTAAATTTAATTTGTCAAAATATTTTCGTCGCTTTCAGATCGTGACCTGTTCACTGACAAAATTCCGAGATGCAGCACGGAATTTTGTCAGTGAACAGGTCGCGGTCTCAAAGCGACGAAAATATTTTGACCAATCAAATTTAAATGTTGAAGTGAATCTAACGGATTTTATGTGTTTCTTAAATGGCTTGTATATATATATATGTTAATAGTTATCGCCAAGCTAACATGACAGTCCAGAAAAATAGGACGAATGCTGCCGTTGATTAGCTCCAAGAGGCCATCGTCTGTAGCTGGCTATGTGACACACAAACCTGTGTCCATTACAACATGCTGGTTCAGACATCCACAGACTAGTTTCAGGGTATTTACCCATTGTTAATGTTGAGTAGTCGAACCCTGCAGGCATCGCTGTTGACTGTTCGAAGGTTTATATATATTCAGTAGAACACATCCCCTGAAACACATCTGCTGGGTTCGACAACTCCACATTGATAAGGGGCAAATATCCTGAAACTAGTCTCTTGATGTCTGAACCAGCATGGTAGTTAATGACCTCTTCTGTTCGAAGGTTGTAATGGACACAAGTTTGTGTGTCACATAGCTAGATAGAGGCGATGGCCTCTTGGAGCTAATCAACGGCAGCATTCGTCCTATTTTTCTAGTCTACCATGTTAGCTTGGCGATAACTATTAATACCCAGTACTGCTGCCGTAGTCTCCTTTAGAGAGATTTAGAAATAATAATAATAATAATAATAATAATAATAATAATAATAATAATATATATATATAAAAGAAAAAAGAGATTAAAATTTCCTGGCCGATATCAATAAAGCACTCAGTATTAAAATAATTTGGTTACCAAAGTTCAATAATTAGACACCAGTAAATGTAATTAGAATACAGATCTCAGTAAATGCAAATATTCTTTGACAGAATTTCGAGCAATTCAGAGTATTTCACAACAAAAAATAGGTATAGAGAAAATGATATCATTATTATCAGTCTCACCTTATAAAGCCGACATTTGTTTCTATTGTATTCACACACACACGCACGCACACACACACACACACACACACACACACACACACACACACACACACACACACACACACACACACACACACACACACACCAAATAAGTAACAAGGATGTCCGGGTATTAGTGCATTACGGCCGTTTCAGGCGGCTCCATTTAATCGATCATTGCAAGTATTACATCAATTTGAAAAACACCGCCTTTCTCGGGTGCATAAGACCATATAGATTTTAAACAAAAATTCCATCAGAACTAGCGAATAAAAGAATTACATGCTTATTGCTATTATTGTAGCAGAATGGAACTTAGGCAGAAAATACCCCAACTATAATTTGGAGTGGCAGAAGAGAATAACAAAGGGGGTCCTGAGATGGTAGTGTAGTTACATTTATCTATCTCCTTATCACAATCAAAAGATCTAATGCAGCTAGTATACTACATCCACTTAGAATTAAACCCATTGGGAATTGAAAGTTAAGTTTTAGCTGGTGGTGATAAATATAATTAATTTTACTATTTTACTGTGGCTACGAATTCGCTATGATTACATAAAGGAAAATGCCTCAGAAGATGTCAGTAAGATAATGGTACATGTCCAGAAAGAGAAAGGGTAGTGGTGACGTAAACTATTTTATTATTATCAGTTAAAGGGGCCTAAAATAGAAAACGAAGGAGGTCACAATGAGATCTAAATGGGCATTAAGAGTACATTTGGAAAAAATGTGTATCCAATTTCAGCAAAATTTATATATTATATTTTGTATAACAAATAATAGAATTTTAAAAATTTAGAAAAGGATTTAAGGAGCGAATAAGAGAAGGATATATAAACCAATTTAAGCCCTAAAAAAGTAGACACTTTTATTTATTTATTTAATTTATTCTTTTATATTATACTATATTATTACCTCCACCTTAGCGAAGGTGGAGGTATTGTTTTCCAGTCGTGTTTGTTTGTTTGTCCGTAGACCAGATATCTCAAGAACCGCCGGATGGATTCCGATGAAACTTTCAGGGATGTTTGGCCTCATGACTGGCACGAATTGATGAGATTTTGGGATCGATCAGGTACCGGACAAGGATTCTGGATTATTTGTTATATTTACTTTACATGAAGTATTACGATCTTACGTTGACTTTCAAGTCTGTCTTTGATTATCTCCCTTGAAAGCACGCTCATGGTTTCCCCGGAAATTATGGCGGCGTTGCTGATTCCAAAATTTTATTTTCGTTTCTCTGTTATTAATTTTACTCGCGTCTCCATCTTAGTAGAAACTGATGGATAAAGAAATCAAGCTACATAAACAAACGGCAGCAAAACCATTCAGAAATTAAATAACAGTAATATATACAGTAACAATAATAAATTTAATTTATCCTCGACAGTTTTTAGTTTTACCAATTTTGAATATATCGCTCCTGTTTAAAACCTCTTACCTACTTGACAATTGCATTTCTAGCTCTGCTTTGAATGAAGCTTTACTTCTTGGACTCACGTTTTTGTGCGCAAAGATGTTGTTAAACCTCCGTTAACAGCACCGTATGCAGGTCCTTTCCGTTTTCTTTCACGCACGGATAAATTTTTCACTATAGACCTTAATAGTCGCAAAGACACTATATCAAATGGATAG
>NC_068987.1:21559323-21561418 GCF_001194135.2 Octopus bimaculoides | reverse complement strand
GAAGGTGTGGGTGGGTCTGAGAGGGTGTGGGTGGGATGGGTATGGAATGGGGTTTACAGTTTAGTTCACTTGCCTTTTTTCTTTTTTTTTTCTGTCACATTTTCCCATTTATTTTTCTCTATTTCCGCTACTTCCTTTTCTTTTTCGATTACTTCCTTTCTGTGGGACTCTTCTATCTCCTCTTCCATATTCTCTGGTCGCTTTTCCTCTGGTTTTCTTGGTTTTGACGTACATTCTGCTCTTATGTGTCCCTTCAGGCCACATTTAAGCAGCGTGGAACTCTTCCTTCCACCCTGGCAGTCATAATTGTTTCTGTAATCTTTTCTATCGTTTCTTTTGAACCTTGGACCACCATCTCCAGTTGTTGACCTCTCCAGTTGTTGACCTCTCCAGTTGTTGACCTCTCCAGTTAACGCATTCTTTTTTCTTAGCCTGGAGCACTACTATGTTGTCCTCATTACCACAGAGGACCGCATCTGCCACCCAGGTCACATCAATCTTCGGTGGGATTCCTTCAACCGTGACCCTTGTTCTCATGCCCCTATACGTGGGTAACAGTACCACTTCTTCGCTCCGAATTGTCGACGCTGCATGTTTCCTTGCTGCTGCTGCATTACGAAACCTCACTTCTACTGTTCCAAATGTTGAACCTCTATTCAGGTATATTATGTCGTCCCTTTTCTCCCTTATTCCGTTTGTAACCTCTTGCGGGGGCGACAGCTTCACTTCGAACCTATCTCGGTTCATTTCTCCTTTGTGTCTTCCTAATTTCCCGATATTCACTTCTGTCTCCTTACACTTTGCTGCATCAGCAAAATTCCTCTTCTCTGTTCTCAGTTTCTGGTCCATTGTTTTAACAGCCTCCAGCAACTCCTCCTTGGACGACGACATGTCGGAATAACTATAACTGTCTTCAGACATTCTTTAACCAGCTATCTCTTATCTTACGAGAAGAGAAAGCACAAACAAATTCACACGTAAACACCCAAACCGCTGCAAAGCAGCACAAAAAATTATTCAAACAAAAACCACCGACACAAAATTACAACAGGCACGCGCTGATTCGACTTTGGGATCGATTTTTTATTGCCTATAAAAGGTAAAACAAAGAATCTTCCATCAAACATTACAACACATAGAGACAATATAAACACGACAAACACAAACTCGGGGAAATAAAAATACAAAAAGATGAAATCAGAAGAAAAACTAAAATAACGAATGGTAATATGTAAGAATGAAAAAAATGAGAAATGGAAGTGATGTTACCTGCCCCATCAAGTAACATCACTTACATGCCTTTTTGCTTGTCCTCCATAATATCTATACCGTATCGTAATTTCAGTTCTTCGTATTCTATTTCTTTCGGTAAATTCTCCATATTGTAATTCACCTTCCATACCATAAATTCCTCGAATTTTTAAATTTTGTTCAAATGTTTTTCTGTTATTAACATTACTGTAATTTCTCGTCGTCGTTAACGTCCACATGGACTGTGTCTTTCCATTTTCCCACTATCTCATGCAGTTCTTTCTCTGCCTCATAATAAACCAAACGGGCATAACAATCAGTGGGAGGGGAAGTTTCTAACACATTGTGTGTGGTGTCCTTTTATTTTTGCTTTCGTGTTGGTGGGGAATGGGTAGGTATAGTGTCTGCAGGGGGAGGGTGGGACGAAGAGGGTGTGGGTGGGCATTGGGTGAGTTGGGGTTCTGCATGTGAGAAGCCTACATTCTTCCTTTTTCTTTTTGAACTTTTACTCGCCTTCCATTCCCTTTCTTCGTTTTCTTCTTCCGCCGGTATTGACTCTTCTGTGTTCGCTATTTTTTTCCTGTTTGTTTTTTTTAGTATCTCCTGTGTATTCCACTCTTTTGCTTCTTTGTTCGGTGGAGGGCAATTCGCTCTAATGTGGCCCTTCAGACCACATTTATAACAGCGAGGGATTCTGCCCTCCACCCACACTCTCAGACTTATGTCGCCTATGGTTACTGTCTCTGCCAATTTTTCTAGTGTTTCTTTCTCACTTTGGATGTTCATCTGCAATGTTTTCCCCTTCCACGTCCCGTCTTCTGTTGATGTGGCCTGGATAACGGAC
>NC_068987.1:21556509-21558980 GCF_001194135.2 Octopus bimaculoides | reverse complement strand
GCACAAAAGCACACAAAAAATCAAACAGCAATTCACCAATAGCACGCACTAATTCGACTTTGGGATCGGCCGGTACCGGACAAGGATTCTGGATTATTTTTCCACATTTCTTTAACTTAATTTTTGAGAGTGGTCGGGTTCATTCTTAGTATTCTTGTTTGTTAGAACAGTTGAGTTTATTTCACATATTCTCATTTTAAAAATCATCTCTGGCTAATCGTTGAGAGGATGTTGGTGTTGCCTTGGCGGAGTTTTGCGCTCTCTGAGAGCTCTTGTTATACTTTGTAGATGATTTGCGGAAGGGTTGTAACTTCTCTCTACAGTTAATCATGGTATGATATAATACAATATGGTATCTATATATTTATTTATTTGTTATTTGTAATTACATTTTATAATTATAATATATTCTTTATATATATGTATATATGATAATTTTGCATATATATGCGGTATTTTTATACCTTCTTATGACCTTTAAAATTTTTCATAATGTTGGAAGTTTTTTATCTAATTATATTTTCCCAAGTTTTTTTTTTAAATACGTTTATCTGTTATAGAACTAATTATCTCATATTTTTGCCTTTAATCCCTGGCCCTCAGTCAATAGAAAATGTGTAACCCTTTCTCAGATGAAATCTTAATTTAATCATGGGTTCATTGTTGAATGGTCTTATCCATGACCACCTTAACAGTTTGCTAGATGAAGCTTTACGAGGTTTCTATTTTATATAAAAGTGTCTACTTTTTTTAGGGCTTAAATTAGTTTATATATCCTTCTTTTACTTGGTCCTTAAATCCCTTTCTAAACTTTTAAAAATTTATTATTTGTTCTACAAAATATAATAATATATAAATTTTGCTAAATTTGGATATACATTTCCCCCTTTGTACCCTTAATGTCCATTTAGACCTCATTGTGACCCCCTTTATTTTCTATTTTGGGCCCCTTTAACTGATAATAATGTTTACGTTACCCCTACCCTGCCTCTTTCTGGACATGTACCATTATCTTACTGACATCTTCTGAGACACGTTCCTTCATGTAGCCATAGCGAATTTATAGCCACAGTAAAATAGTAAAATTAATTAATTTATCACCAGCTGCTAAAACTTATTTTTCAATTCCCAAAGGGTTAAAATTCTAAGTGGATGTAGTATACTAGCTGCATTAGATCTTTTGATTGTGATAATCTATCTATCTATCTATCTATCTATCTATCTATCTATCTATCTATCTATCTATCTATCTATCTATCTATCTATCTAAACGGATTTTTTTAGTTTAGAATCAGTAGTTCTTTGACTGCTATTTCTAAATTTTCAGTATGTTGGAGAAGCAACTCAAGCTAATCCCTGTATATTTATGATGATAAATGGTTTTACCGATAAAGGTTTTTTTCATACTGAACTACTTGGCAAAATTGTTAATTATTAATTCTATTACTAATTGACGATTCCCTGCCCTTATTCTTGTGTATCTATCTATCTATCTAGGTCGTCCCTTAGGATGCCCCAAGACTGCTTCCACACATTTCCCCCATTCATCTCGATCTTCCATAATGGTCCTCAGCTCCTGTATCTCTTCCATACCAGTATCCTCCAGTAGGTTGTCGATGTAGGTCGTCTTCCTCCTTCCTCTCCTGGTTCTTCCTTCCTTTGGTTGTCAGAGCATTAGCTTGTTAGCAACTTCATCAGTATGTCTGATGCAGTGTCCAGCTAGCCCCATTCTTCTATGCTATATCTTCAAGGTTACTTTTGGTAGTTCCTGGCATAAGTCGGCGTTTGTTGTATGGCTCTTCCAGGAGACATTGAGTGCCATTCTAAGCATCTTCGTATAACAACCGTCCAACTGCTTCTTCAATGCTTTAGTGAGCGTCCGTATAGAAAAACAGACTCCACTGTTGCCAGAAACAACTTCACTTTCAATTTTCTTGCTAAATTTGGATATACGTACGAAGGCAAGGAAGAAGAACTGGGATTGAAACTGCATAGGCAAAGAAGTAGACGGCATAAAGTAGTAACAGTAACTGACCTAGACTATGCTGATGACCTGGCATTACTAACAGAGAGGACAGATCAGGCACAGGAGGTGCTGAGCAGATTAGAGCAAGAATTGGGTAAGGTAAGATTGTATTGTAATGCAAAGAAAACATTCTTCAAATATTCAACCACAAAATGCTTGTATCAGTGAAAGTGAGAGACGGCAATTCGCTCAAAGTAGTTGAAAATTACAAATACCTTGGTGCGTGCGCACAAAATACTGAAAAAGGCATCGTAGCAAGGAAAGCTCTTGCCTGGAGCGCATGCCATAAATTGAGAAAGGTATGGAGTTCAAAGTTAGCAAGGAAATTGACTGTGATAAGGAGATAGATAAATGTTGCTATATTACCATCTCTTGACCTCTTTGTTATTCTCTTCTGCCACTCCAAATTATATATATATATATATATATATATATATATATATAT
>NC_068987.1:21547239-21555525 GCF_001194135.2 Octopus bimaculoides | reverse complement strand
TAAAAGCACCCACTACACTCTCTGAGTGGTTGGCGTTAGGAAGGGTATCCAGCTGTAGAAACTCTGCCAAATCGGACTGGAGCCTGGTGTTGCCATCCGGTTTCACCAGTCCTCAGTCAAATCGTCCAACCCATGCTAGCATGGAAAGCGGACGTTAAACGATGATGATGATGATGATGATATACATATATATATATACATATATATATATACATATATATATATATACATATATATATATATATGTAAAAGGATAAGATCTTATCCTTATTTATATAAATTTATATATTTATTTCGGCATATTCACTGCGGTGGTATTTTTGACCATATCGCACTAGGAGTTTTAGGCGGGCAATTTAAACTGGTCGTGTGCATACGTGCATATATGTGTATGTATACGTTCGTATATGCAAGTATCCGTATTGGTGTATATATTGTAGCAAACTCATAAGAGGCGGAGAGAGAACATAGGTTCGTTTTCCCGTACAGGAGAAATTGTTGATTTCTCATTGGTTAAAAATTACTGCCCATATACGAATTCTAAACTTTCGCTAAAGAAATCTTTCACGAAATACGGTTCTTAGAATTCGTGTATGAGCAGTTATAAAAACCCTGATTTTTGGGAAATTATTCAGTGATCGTTGGTTGTCACTCAAATCCACGGCACTCACTCTCCGGTGTCCGTTGATTGTTACTCAATGCCACGACACTCACTCTTTTGAGTATCGGGCTATCTTTATGCCATGTTTATTACTCAAATGAACGTTATTATAGATTTTAAGTTATAATATGACAAAATGTTTACTTTCCATTATAATATTAATACTAATATATGTAAATAAACTAATGTAGAAACTATTTTCTTTTACTTCACGTTCTTTCAACTTGTTAAATTTATTTCTGTATTTATGAAACTGTGTATTTTTTTTATATAACGGTTAAAAGAATACGAATCCATATCTTCAAATCATGTGATACAACAGTCCCAACCGCCGGTGCAGATGAACCATCGCCTGCTAATATAATCTGTGCTTTTTTTTTTAGCACTTAACGTCTATACGAAGTGATTTGTCTGGACGATTACCGCAGCTTACGGTGTTCAAAGCAACACGTCCAACTTAACTTGGACGTGTAAATTAATATTCGAGCAAATCGACCCCAGGACTTATTCTTTTGTAGCCTAGTACTTATTCTATCGGCCACTTTGCCGAACCGCTCCCGGCCCCAGTAGCTAATTAATAGCTTTTGTTTGTATCACAATTTGAACAGCTTCAACATAGTCCATGTTTACCTTCACATTGCCTCGGACCGACCAAAGCCTTGTGAGTGGATTTGGTAGACGGAAACTGAAAGAAGCCCGTCGTATATATGTATATATATATATATATGTATGTGTTTGTACATATGTTTGTCTATCTGTGTTTGTCCCCCCAACATCGCTTGACAACCGATGCTGGTGTGTTTACGTCCCCGTAACTTAGCGGTTCGGCAAAAGTGGCCGATAGAATAAATACTAGACTTACAAAAGAATAAGTCCTGGGGTCGATTTGCTCGACTAAAGGCGGTGCTCCAGCATGGCCACAGTCAAATGACTGAAACAAGTAAAAGAGAAAGAGTATAGTGTATATACATACATATATATATGTGTGTGCGTGCGTGTGTTGCTTAATCAGGGGAAAGAACGGTACTCACAACGCTTTACAAAGTCCCCGAATCTCTAAGGGGGAGATCTCCAAACCGGAGACCTGATCTGCATGATTGCAACGGAGTGGATTCTAAGAACCAGGTGATGGTGCTAAACAGGGTGAAAGATTAAGTGTTCCATGCAAAAAGGCCACGATAGGATTTGACCTTAGAACGCAAAGATTCAGCACAAATGCGGCAAGACATCTCGTCCAGCACTCTAACTATCGCACCAGTCCACAGCGTAAACTAGAATCTTGTACCTGAATACAGTTTCAGGTAACCGACAGAAAATGTGCAAATGATATTAATTTTCTTCTCTGTAGAGCATAACATGATTCCTTGGCATTTCTTCAATAAGTCTGATAAGGTATTCACTATCAACAGCACAGACAAGCTGTCACCCAAGAATATTCTTATCGATAACCTAATTCTGTTTGTGACTGTAGTAGTCGCCTCAGTTATCGGTGATAGTTTTTTAATGACATTCCCTACAATGGCTACAGTCTGAAGTCGGTGTGCTGGCAGAAGCGTTAGCACGCTGCGTGTAATACTTACCGGTTATTTTGTCTGACTTTACGTTCTGAGTTCAAATTCCGCCGAGGCCGACTTTTCCTTTTATTCTTTTGGGGTCGATAAATTAGGTACCAGTTGCATCTGTCTTCCTGTAAGTTTGAATGGTGAAGTTCCAGACGAGTGAGATGTGATCATTTTCAAGCACTAGAGGTTTTTGCAAATTACCCAGTGAATATATTGTGCAGCTCTATCATGCCTGTTGAGATACTCTGTGGGCGCAAGAAGACTGCATATGGAGACAACATGATCAATAGTTTCATTTGGTTGTTGACATACACGACATGTTTGGGAAGCTACCGTTCTTTAATATGTTGGCCTGGTAGTTTCTTGTAGGTAAGCATTGATCTTGGGCTGCTATGATAAACCCTTCTGTTTCTGATTTTAAACTAGAAGCCATTAGCCATTGATGGGTAAGGTCTTTGTCAACATCGGCATTATTAGCTCTCTTTGTGTATTTGCCATTGAGAAGTTTTTCTGGCCATTTATCAGTAAGAATATCTAAGACAGCAGTTTTAGCACGAGTTTTCAGACGCTTAGCTTTTTCTCTGCTTGTTTCTAGTACGTCTATTTCTGGAGCTTGCTGTATTTGGAATTCACTTAGATATTCCTTTGCCTGTTTTGTTACTGAGTATGATGCTTTCTTGTTTTCATGTTTTGAGACAAGTTTTAACATCCAGTCCTCAGAGTTTTTCAGGTAGGTGTCTAGGCCAATCGTGGCAATCTTAATTGTTAATTCCAGTTGTAAAAATCTACGGCCTCCCTCTTTTCTTAGCAAATAAAGTCGTTCTATATCTGCTTTAGGGTGGTGCATTCTATGCATTATCAACAATTTTCGTATTTTTCTGTCAAGATTACATATTTCAGTAATTGACCAGTTAATGATATTGAAACTGTAAGTCACAACTGGTATAGCTAAAGTATTGATCGCTTTGATCCTGTTTCTTGCATCCAGCTGTCTTTAATGTTGCTCTCACCCTGCGATAACATTCTCTTCTGATCCTTTCCTTCATCACCGAATGTTTAATTCCGTCTCCTTCAAATACCCGTAGGTATTTGTAGCTCTCCGCTGGTTCTATCTTTTTTATGACATTCTGCTGGTCAAGGTTAACGTTAGATGTTTCTGTCATTTTTCCTTTGATAAAGGTAGCTTTTGCACATTTATCAAGGTCAAATTTCATCCTGATGTCATCACTGAATTGTTTAACAATCGCTAGTAAGCCCTTGAGCTGTTGGTCATTTTTTTGCAAAGAGCTTTAAATCATCCATGTAAATGAGACGATCTATATTTTTTAGCAAACATTTTATAATCGTACTCTACATCATTGAGCAATTTGGAGAGAGGTATTAAGGCTAGACAGAAGAGGAGTGGTGATAGTGAGTCACCCTGGAAAATACCACATGAAATTCTTACATCTCCAGCATTAAGAGATTCATTGTCACTGTTCAAAGTTAGTGTGGTTCTCCATGATCTCATACTTACAGCCAAAAAGTTTCGCAGAGTAGGAGCTATTTTATACATTTCCAGACATTTCTTAATCCAGTTATGTGGTAGGCTATCAAAAGCTTTTTTTTATAGTCCACCCAGGCTTTCGACAAGTTTTTGTGTCGTTTGGGACAATCTTCCAGGATCATCTTATTGGTGAGTAGCTGATCTTTACAACCATATGGTCCACATTTACATCCTTTTTGCTCATTAGGGAATATGCCACTTTCTATTAAAAAAACTATAGGTATATTCAGTCAGGACAGATGTTAGCGTTTTATACATTGTTGCTAAGCAGGTTATGCGTCGATAATTTTTTGGTTCATTTATTTCTTCATTTTTTGGAAGGAGGACTGTTAAACCATTAACTATCCAAGAGGGAATCATACTAGGATGTTGCAAAACATTGTTGTAAAGTTTTGTTTGCAGTTCATAGCTCTCTTGTAAAATTTTGTTAGCAGTTCATTCAACCAGAAGTTAGGAATTTTATCCTTTCCTAGAGACTTCCATTTGCTTGACCTCTTGAGAGCAAATCTACCTTGACATCCTCCCACTTTTGCTCTTCTAAGGAGTCTAAATCTGTAGATATTCTATCAATCCAAGGGGCCTTTTCATTGTGTGTTTTTTCTTCTGCCAAAATTTTATTCCAAAATTCCTGCACTTCTTCTTTTGGTGGGACAGACTTTATTGTAACTGGTATTTTCCCCTTCTTCCTGTAAAAATTTTTGGGATTATTTTTGAGCATGTTGTTGTCCTTGAAGAATCTAACGCGCTTTTCGTACCTTGCTATGCGGGCAGCTTTAGCACATACCTTTTGCTTGATGGTTTCTATGGTGGTATCAATGTCAAATATGGTTTTCATATTATACTTTTTCTTTAATTTTCGGGTTTTTGTAGGTTTCATAGTTTTGTCAAACTTAAGGTTTTTTTAACCCTTTAATATTAACATACAAACTTAATGTTTTTTAAACCTTATTATTATTATTGTTGTTGTTATTATTATTATTATTATTATTATTATTATTATTATTATTATTATTATTATTATCATTTTATCTTTATCACAGGTTTTGTTGGAGCTCCTGGAGTTTTGCATGCGTTGCGGGTTTGCTACCTGCAGCCTACGGTAACATGCTATTCGTTCTTTTCAGCTATCTAATAATTTCCTGATTATTCTGCCAAGGAGGCAAACCTTTTGTAACAGTTCTACTGGGCACTCTATTCCAATTTCCTTCTCCTGATACTGTTCCCAATGACAACAATAATTGGCACTGTCTTCATTTTCTCCATTTTCCATAACCGCGCTATTTCGTACTTAAGAGGCTTCTATCTATCTATCTATCTATCTATCTATCTATCTATCTATCTATCTATCTATCTATCTTTTCGTCTTCCTTTTTGACTATTCGTGGGTCAAAGAGGCATGCAGCACCAACTATATAACATATGTGGTGTACCTTGTCCCCCACCACTAGGTCCAGTTTGTTATGCCCTGGCACCTGATCTGTTTGGATTGGGAAATCCCATTATTATTATTATTATTATTATTATTATTATTATTATCATTATTATTATTATTATTGTTCAGTAGTTTTATTTTTATAACGTGCTTTCACTTCACTACCGAGCGCAGCTCTGTGTGCCTTGGGTATGTGCTGTGGTTTGCTGTGATGCTCTTATGGTTACTGTATTGAAAGTATTTTGCGTAGGATGTGTGCAGTGTCCAGTAGTGCAATTTTCTGTATGTTATATATATTTGTAAGTCCTGGTGTTTATGTTATGTATTTGTCTGAATATTTTTTTATTATACCTAAGGCACCTACTATGATAGGAATTGTTTCTGTTTTTAGATTCCACATTCTAGTTACCTCTATTTCCAGGTCTTTGTATTTTGAAAGTTTTTCCATTTCTTTTAGAGAAACGTTGTCATCTGCTGGTATTGATACATCAATTAGAAAGCATTTTTTTCTTCATCATCTTTGATAACTATATCTGGTCTATTTGCCTTAATTTCTCTATATGTGTGTATTGGCATATCCCAGAGTATGGTTGCTTTCTCGTTTTTTGTGACCTTTTCTGGCGTGTGTTTATACCATCTTTTTTCTGTTGTTATTCCATAGTGTTGGCATAGCTTCCAGTGTATATAGGTCCCAGCTTTGTCGTGTCTGTGAATATATTCCTTCTTAGCCAGGACTGGCTGATCTACTCTGAATAACCTATTCTGGTGGTAATCCTTAATTCATTGGTCATACCTTACCATCTTTGTTTTCTTTGCAACGAGGTGCTGTTTCAGTTCCTCCACTTCTACTTTCTGGTCATTTCTTTCAATATTATAGTTCCTTTTCAGCGCCCTGTATTTTTGTTCACTTTTAAGCTCCCCTTTCTCTTTTCGATCTAACACAGAGATTTCCTTCGAGAGCATGTCTAACCCTGCCTGGATTCTTCTTTTCCACTATGGATCTTTTCTTTTGTCACTCCCATTATGTTTCTTTTTCTTGACATCAACACCCACGTTTTCTGCTACTACAATATTTGCTGCCTTGTTATTATTATTTGTTTCTGTGATGTTGTTTGTTCTGATGTATTTCAGAATTTCATTGACATTTTTCGTTTTTTGGTTCAAATTCCACCGATCAACCTTTTTAAGGTTGCAAATAATGTCGCTATCGTTCTCCCGTAGTCTTACCTTTATTCTGTCATAGATTGCCTTTTGTTCATCTGTCATGTCGCCATTAGTTTAATTGTCTTCTTTTAGATTATCTATATGCCTGTCATCAAGTAAACTACCACTGCTCCTTTCCTGTGCTATGAGATTACTCTTATCAGTAAGAACTGTATTTTCATTCTTATCTATGCTGCTATTTTTCATGACTCGTCTTTTGATGGCTTCATAGCTTCGAGCTCTACTTCTGTAAACCAACAATTTTTTCTTATTGCTCTAGCTTGATCACATAGTCTCTGTTCCGTGAGTTGAAACAATCCCTTTTCTCTCCAATGACCATACATACGTTGTCGGTAACCCCTAATTTGAGCACCATTTTCATCTACCGGGCTGCTTAGGTAGTAACACTCCATGACCACAGCACTATTATGATAGCACAGTAATCTGATGACCACCACACACATCTACGCCGTGTGTGGTGGTCCCTTTCTGGATGTCGTCAGGTTGGATCCGGACCAGAATCTCTGAGCCTACCGGGTGTAATACTGTCACCATCATTGGCTTCAGTTTCATTACCACCGTTATTCACAATATTTTGTTATTACATTGTCACTCATATGAGGTAGCGATTATCAGGTTGCGCAATTACCAGTGTTTTTATTGTGACATCATCACTAGATGTATCATTAATCAGCCCATAAGGAGGCGCCACCCGTTTCCTTTCATATTATTATTATTATTATTATTATTATTATTATCATCATCACTGATATTGTTTTTATGTGTAGTAGCAGTAGTGGTTGCAGCAACAGTTGCAGGGGTGGGGGTAGTGGTAAGGGTGGTAGCTGGGCCTCAAATTCCTGTGCTATCATAATAGTAGTAGTTGTAGTATTATTGTAGTATAGTTATTATTTTTATTGTTTTCATTATCACCATCACCACCACTACCATTGTTGGAGGAAATAGTTGGGCAGCAGTTTGGTGAATAGATCTTATTCTACAGGTCTATGAATAGATTCGGCAGATGGTGGAGAGGTCAGCCGTAGAGACAAAAAGAATCTTCGCACCTTTTCGGTCAGCGAAGGTCAAATGTGTTTACTACTTCCAGTGGCCGCTGAAAGCGCTGCCTTGAAAAGAAACAATTCAACCTGTTCTATTTGTAATTATTGGTTGAAAAAACAATAACACACACACACACACACACACACATACTGATATTCACGTCGTTGAATTTTTGAATTTCTGAATTCACTTGTGTTGTCGCAATAAAAGGTGTGTTTACGTATTTGGATAATATATTAAAGTTGGAGAATATAGTAGGACTTTTGTAATAAAAAGGATGTTTACATTTTCGAATACTCAGGGAGAGTCAAACAGAAAAGAAGACAGGTTGTAGATAGTAAAGGTTTAAGATTTACTAAATATGGTCTTTTGTATGACCGCACAGAGAGAAATGGTAGTGTCCTTAGAATAAAAAGGAGAATCGTTTGTGTGTTCGAAAGCTGTAGGTATGTAAGTTTCCTAACTTATTTTATTTTGAGGGAGAGTTAAACTATTCACAAGAAATTGTAGATATTCCAGACTTTGGGAATAGTAGGAGGAAGAGATGTTCACCTTGTTGGATTTTTGAATTTCTGAATTTCTTTTTCCTTTCCTTCTGGAATTTTTCTTTTCTTTCTAAAAGTTTTGCTGTGGTTTACAGTTTTTGTAGTTGTGCAGTATGTGTATATTGGCAGGTGCTTAATTCCATAATTTTTTATCGTGCATTTAATTGTGTTGTTACAATAAAAGGCACGTTTGCATATTCTGTTAGTCAGGAAAGAAGGGAAGACAAAGTGTTTACACAAAATTGGAGATATTACAGTTTCTATATTTTTGAGGC
>NC_068987.1:21545506-21546346 GCF_001194135.2 Octopus bimaculoides | reverse complement strand
CAGATACGCACAGCGTAATTTATTATATAAACAATATATGCGTATAAATTACGATTAAACCGGATGAAATATGTCACAGGGAATAACATTTTTATGACCGGCCAGCGGTAACTGTATTCAGCTGAATAGACGTCAGTGATTGGTTGAAATTACAGAAATACGACAACTTTAACATGAAATAACTTGCGATGTACAAAATTTTGTTAAGAAGGTTAAGAGAAGAAGTTGTTTTATATGACACATTCTACCAGTGTCCCAAGTTTGAAAGTGTTTCGTTAAGAAAACAAATGTTGCCCGTCAAACCCCAAAGATCCGAAAGGAAAAATGATAGGTATTCACAGAAGGTGTAGATATTAAAGGTTTAAAGCTGATTGTTTAAGTGTTCGAAAGCTGTAGATATGCAAGTTCAGTAACTTATTTTGAGGGAAATTTAAAATACTCGCAGGAAACTGTAGATATTCCAGCCTTGTAGAGTTATTTTCCAGTTGTCCTGCTGGGTTGTATTAGTGTTTCTGTGTCTTCAGCTGCTGATGGGCCAGAACAGCGAAGAACACGTCCAGCCGCATTATTATTATTTACATTATTTTCATTTGACAGATATTTGTCCTCATCTTGTTTGTTGTTAACACAACGTTTCGGCTGATATACCCTCTAGCCTTCGTCAGGTGTCTTGGGGAAATATGCCCACGGGCATATGGTGTAGTGGTTTAGAGCGCGGGCTACTAACCCCAAGATTCCGAGTTCGATTCACGGCAGCGACCTGATTAATAATAGTAATAATAATAATATTAATAATAATAATAATAATAATAATAATAATAATATAATAATAATAGTAAC
>NC_068987.1:21544188-21544994 GCF_001194135.2 Octopus bimaculoides | reverse complement strand
TGGAATTGATGTAATCGATTTACTCCTTCCTCCAAAATTTCGGGCCTTGTGCTTATAGTAGAAAGGATTATTATTATTATTATTATTATTATTATTATTATTATTATTATTATTATTATTATTATTATTATTATTATTATTATTATTTTTGCTAATGTTAGCTAGATTGGTAACAGCTTGCGAACCGAAATGATGAATTAAGTAAGGCATTCCTTGTTGAAAATTAATTTCAAGCGATTTACATAACACCTTAGATACAATAAATATTTTACCTCAAAAACTTGCGTTGACATTCTCTATAATGATGTATGTATAATGGATATGAAATTCATGTATGTGCGTGCGTCTGCGCACGCGCGTGTGTATGTATGAATATGCGCAGACACACACATGCTTGTACACACACGCACATACATATGCATATATGTGTGTGTGTGCCTATATATGCATGGAAGCGCGTGGCTTAGTGATTAGAGTGTTGAACACATGATCGTAAGATTTTAACATCGATTCCTGAACCGAGTGATGTGTTGTGTTCTTAAAACACAACAGTTCATTTCATGTTACTCCAGCCCTCTCAACCGGCAAAAATGGATAATCTTGTAACGGATCAACGCTTCGCCAGTGTGTCTGTGTCTCTGTGTCTCTGTGTGGAGGATATACACGTCACATAATCCGGGAAACCGGTCAGATGAGGGAAGGAAATTTGATATTTCTTTGTCTACTCATACACAAATACAAAAGACACACATACATATTTATATACAAACACATGCACACATTTATGCATGATAGCATGCATATAT
>NC_068987.1:21541752-21544158 GCF_001194135.2 Octopus bimaculoides | reverse complement strand
AAAGAAGTTTGAAAACGCCACTATATACGATAAATTTTAATTTTCTCAGAGATATTTTACATGTTTCGGTTCCTGAAAAAACGAACCTTATCAAAAATACATATATGTAAAAAATGTAATTAAAAGAAAAGTTCATAATTGTTTCTTACTGGTGTCAACAGAGTCCACGTGGAAGGGTTTTATGTGTGGGGACATAATGGCTGTCTTGAGCGTTGACTTGAATTGTTGGCTGAAGTAGAAAAACTTGTGGAATTTAAAATACTACTAAATGGAATTAATGAAAACATCCAATTCACGATAGAACATAACCAGGAAAAACTACCATTTTTAGATATCCTCATTAAGAAAGTCGGCAACAAAATAGAGACGGATATCTATTATAAACCCACAGACTCAAAGCAGTGCCTACCATCTGACTCATGCCACCCAAGACACACAAGAATGAACATCCCTTTCTGTTTAGTCAAAAGGATTTGCACCATAGTATCAGACACAAACACCCGACACACACGTCTCCAGGAACTCAGAACTACACTCATAAGTAGGAATTATTCACAACTCCTAATAGACAATATAATCCAACGAGCACTTAAATTAAATATAGAAGACCTGAGACAACCAAAACCAAAAGAGGATGAAAAATTAAAAACCCTACCCTACATCTCTACACACAACCCACTTAACAACGAGGCAGGCCCTCAACACCATACTCCAAAGTACAGCCCTACTCAAGGGAAAACCAAAGATGAACCGAATCCTCCAGACGTACACCATCATAAAGAGTAAACGGCAACCAAAATCCTTAAAGAAGATTTTAACCCAGGCTAAACTGCATCCAATAACAACCATAAAACCAACAGTTAAAAAGTGTGGAAGGCCCAACTGCTGGATTTGTATCATCTTAGTAGAAGATTCGGAATACACATTAGAACAAGACCATCATTTCACCATGAGAACAAACTTAATTTATGTGATAACATGCGCAGGATGCAATAGGCAATATATAGGCCATACAAAAACAGCCTACGTAAAAGGGTGGCAGTACATAAATCCCAAATTAGGAATCCTGAATATAGGAAAATACCTGTCAGTGGCCACATAGACAGATGTACACCGAATAAAAATCCGCTGACTACATGCTTCCAACCCGTCAGGTGTGCATGCTTCGCGACCTTCCCATCACCGTAGGATCTCCGAATAAAATAAAATAAATATATACTAAAAATAAATTAAATATATACTAAAATTAAAATAAATATATATAGTGGGGAGGAGCATATATCAAACAGAGGTCAGAGTTTTAGGTCCAACAAGGCTTGCACGACACCTCATAGACCTCCACTCACTTGACATTATCCAGAGAAAGCCAGAGCGAGATATCTGGTGCCAATATGAGTCACAGGCTCAGGGATGTAGGAGTGCCATGATCTCTAGCACAAACCAAAGACCCCCAAAATGTCTAATGTCATTCTCTGCATATCTGGTTTTCTATCTGAGTGACCTTCCCTTAGAGACATGCTTCAACAGAAGCTGAGGGGTGCCTCACTCCCAGTGGTCTTCTAGCACAACGGACACCATCCTGGAATTTCTGCGTATCCGTGCTACTGCTAGATAGCCATTGAGCCTGCACTAGGTTCATCCGACCTTTCAACAGGTCTTGTTTTTAATCCTGCTGGGTTTCTAGCAACCCTCCTCACCAGGGTAGCCTGGTGGGGGTGCCAGTTTAGTCACCGACAACCCGACCATGCTACAGGTTGTACTAGATTCCATGTTACCAGCAGTACTTGTGAGAGCCTCATAAGTGACCTTACATACATACATACATAATACATAGACCGGGTGGTGCGTTGTGTTTTTGAGCACCGCGATCACTTCGATAATAGCTGATGTGTGATACACTGTGCACCTCTTCAGGCAACGTCGATTTGATGGAGGGAGTGAGCTAATGTACAGCATAAACATTTGATCACCATAAACAAAACATTTGAGCAGGTCGTTCGGTAAAAATCTAAGCATTCATATATCGACTTCGTGGCTCAGTTTTATCAATCGATTGATTGATCGTCTTAAAATATGGAGAACCGCCCACTAAGATTTTTTTCAGAGTCGCTGTAACCCCTCTCATGAATAAATGAATAAAATAAATCCATTATTTCTGTCATTTTCTCCTGTATCCTTCTGTAACAACATACTGTCTTTATCCTGTAGCGGAACGATGAATTTACATATTTGACTAGTGATGGACTTTTGATTTCGGATTACCCGAAGTACAATACCGATCACAGGACTTCTTTATTAGCTTGGTGTATTCTTATCTATAGTGAACTTAAGAAGTATTACGCCAGGATTACTGATTTAATCCGTTAGTAATCATTTTCTGTACACACACACACACACACACACACA
>NC_068987.1:21532526-21541296 GCF_001194135.2 Octopus bimaculoides | reverse complement strand
TAGGTGTTTTCGTTCAATAAACACTCACAACGCCCGGTCTGGGAATCGAAACCGCGATCCTATGACCGCGAGTCCGCTGCCCTAACCACTGGGCCATTGCGCCTCCACATGTGTATATATATATATATATATTGTTACGAACGCCCGCACGCGAAGCACCTCCTTAACCGAAGAGAGAACTCGCGCGCGCGCGAACGTCGTACGCTCAGTGAGCTAGCAGCTCGCCTCGGTCACCTGACCAATAATAAGCCCCGGCTGGAGCACGCAACGAAGAACAACACAGGCAAAAGGAGGGGTGGAAGAAACAACACGAAGACCATGCGTTGGGTAACCTTTTCTTACAACACCAACACTCGCCCTTGAAAACATGAGAATAAAGCATTACATAAACATGAGAATACATTTCAAAACATTACATAACAGTTCAATAGCATATAATGGTGTGACATTGCGTGAACATAATCAAGGGTTTGCAATCATTAAGTCCATCAAAAGTTCTTTCTGTTCTTTCTTTTCTTCGTTTTCTCTTTTCAGTTACACATCACAGTTAACAGTCTTTTTCTTTAAACATCAAACAAATACATTTCTTGGAAGAATATTTGTAACAAACCTTTGCTGTACTCAATTCCTTTCTTTCACAAAACTCACTATATCCAAGTAACCAAGTACTTCCCTTTTTGCCTGCTTCAACAGTTCCCTCTCTCTCTCATTGCTCTATGCATTTCTGCTGACTATAGACGCTCACTCTCTGTCAGACTTATCATTCTCATCTTCACTTCATCTCTGTACAACTGCTTCGGACGACCGCTACCACTCGACTGCCCAAACTGCTGTCCCCAACTGCTTTCGCGCCAATTCCTATTCTGCTGAACTTTCGGTGACCGGAATCGTTAGCACGTTGGGCAGTACGCTTAGCGGTCGATGAAATAAGTACCAGCTAAGCATTGAGGTCGATGTAATCGACTAGCCCTTTCCACAAAATTTCAGGCCTTGTGCCTACAGTAGAGAGGAATAGTTACTCAGCACCAAGGAGGCAAGCTGGTAGAACTGTTAGTACGCCGAGCAAAATGCTCGGGGGCGTTTTGAGTTCAAATTACGCCAAGGTCGGCTTTGCCTTTCATTTTTTCAGGGTCGTTGAAATAAGTGCCAGTTAGAACACTGGAGTCGATGTAATTTGAAATCAATATTTATTCTACGCCTAGTTACAGATGTTCCTTTGCTACTATTTACTCTGTAAAAACTGTAGTGAAGCTGATTAATGAATTATCTTTCCATGTATCATAAATAAATATAAAAAAATCGATAGTTGTTTTTGCTTTGTAAATAGAATAAACAGTAGAATGAATATGATCAATTTAAAATCTTTAAAGAAACATTGATCCAGCACGACAGCAGTCCAGCAACTGAATAATGAAGAAAGAGAATAAAACACATGCTTGTCTTACAGTTCTTCACACGAACGCACACGCGCGTGCACACACGCACGCACGCACGCACGCACATACACACACACACACACACACACACACACACACAAACTCACACACACACACACACACACACACACACACATGCGGAGCTTACAGCTCTTGTACCCTGAGTATGAATTCTCATTCGTACCAATCATGATAGGTGCATTAGGTTATGTACCAACAAATTTGCACAAAAACCTA
This sequence comes from Octopus bimaculoides, assembly GCF_001194135.2. Lineage (NCBI taxonomy): Eukaryota > Metazoa > Mollusca > Cephalopoda > Octopoda > Octopodidae > Octopus > Octopus bimaculoides. Next base: position 21,539,623 of record NC_068987.1, on the reverse strand, counting down.
GAAATACCCATAAACCTACTAACCCTAACCCTAACCTTAGAAATACTAGGTTTCATCGGAAATGAGCAAAAGAAACTGACACAGATTCTCCAAAGCCAATCTCTTAGTAGCACATTGAAGATTTGTAAGACATTCTGAAAATTCTCCATCTGAGATTCTTATATGAATAGATGCATATACTTGGGTGTATGCATTGACAGTTCAACCAACAGGCCAACTCAAACATATTTACAAACACCGGGAACTCTCTTAACTCAAAAGGTTTTGTCGCTTTGTTAACGACCGTCTTGAACTCTCTCAAGAAGAACTTAAATTAAACTCAAAGACAAATCATACATACAGTTGATGACTGATTTCAGGCAATGTCACCGCCTTGGTTGAACTCTTAAGCATGATCAGCACCCACGTGGGTTTTCTGCTTTGCTAAAAACCTATACAAATTTGCAAAAACGTAACAGCGATGGGTGCCTCTTGCAGCAGGTGCTCAGAAGGCTCAACACCCCCGTTGACATATACTTTCATTCTATCAAGGAATTTTTATTGAGTGTTTTGCCTTTTCCCGGCTATAATCAGACGTAATGCGTAATATACGAGATGAAGGCAGCGAGCTGGTAGAATCATTAGCACACCGGGCAAAATGCTTAGTGACACTTCATCCGTCTTTACGTTCTGAGTTCAAATACCACCGAAGTTGATTTTGCATTTCATTCCTTTGGGAAGTACTAGTTGAGTACTGGGGTTAATGTAATCGACTCACACTCTCGACCGAAATTGCTGGCCTTGTGTCAAAATGCGAAACTGATATATAACAGAGATGCTAAAAATTAAGCAATTGCTTATGCTTGAAGCATTTTAAAGAGAAGACACGTTGGATGATGTAGTTCAAGTTATACTATATCAGAAAAAAAAGGTGATGGTCATGGTCGAACTCCTGTTGATCACAAGTTTGTTTAATCAGGATTGAACTCCGGTTCAACAACAGTAATAGCAACAACAACAGCAGCCACTATAGCAACAGCATCACCATTACCAGCAACAGTAGCAGCAACTGTAACGGCAACGGCAGCAGCTGTGAATGCAGTAATAACAATATTATAATTAGTAGATTTTAACCTTCTTCTTTCTTACTTAGCCATCATTTCCTCCTCCTCTTCCTGCTCCTCTTGCTCCTCCTGCTCCTCTTGCTCCTCCTGCTCCTCTTGCTCCACCACCACCATCACCCCCATCCTTCCTCCTCCTGCCTTCTCTTCCGCCTCCTGCCCTCTCTTCCTCCTCCTGCCCTCTCTTCCTCCTCCTGCCCTCTCTTCCTCCTCCTGCCCATACATACACATGTGTTTACATATATATATGTGTGTGTATGTATGTATGTATGTATGTATGTATGTATATACACGCATACAAGCATATATATCAACACGTAATATTTACAATATGTGATAATATTATTTTATGGTAATGGTAGAAGTAGTGGTGGTAGTGGTAGTGGTGGTGGTGGTGTTTGTATAAACTTATATACACACACACACACACACACACACACACACACACATATATATATATAATACACACACACACACACATATATATATACATGTGTACATATATATATATGCATGCGTATATACTGACGTGTACATATGTGTGTGTATGTTTGTGCATGTGTGTACTTGTGTGCGTGTGTGTTTGTGAGTGTGTAAATATGTATGTATACACATGCATAAAGATTTACCTTTAAACTCACTGACCCCATCCTCACATCAACAACACTCTCTTTTCTACTATATCCTTCTCTTCTTCTCTCTCTATATCTCTCTCTCACACAATTGCACATTCACACACACATATACACGCTCACATACATACGCGCGCGCGCGCTTACAATATAAACTTTGCACACATGCACATACTTCGAACACTAACAATAAACTTGTATGAAACACCACAGCATTGTTCGAACTAGTCACAGCCCAACAGTACTGTCGACATTCCGACGTCAAAATCCACAGCACAAGAACAAGAATAGGAACAAGAACAACAACAACGACACTTTGTGAAAGAAGAGAGAAAGAGAGAAGAAGAAGAAGAAGAAGAAGAAGAAGAAGAAGAAGAGAACAATTAGAAAACAAAAAAAAATGTTTACCAAATTTATTCGAAACAAAAAAATTATTTTAATTGGATTAGCCACTTATGTATTCGCCGCACTTTACCTGTCTGAGAGTAAGTATGTTGTTCTTGTTACATTTCTTGTAAGGTGGCCATCTAAGTCAGCTTTGATCCACTTAACCTCTTATCAAAAGCATTCCAAACATGACTGCCGCGTTTGTTCGATAGTCTTTTTATTCTCCCCTCCGATATAGACAACGTGTTACACCTTGGGAGGGTCCTTATGCTAATGAGAAACACACGCATTGGTTCTATTTCAGTTCACTAATTATAATTAATCAACTGGTTAACCATTTAACCAATTAACTAATCAATTTGATAATAGGCCTTCTAGATCAGAGCTTATTTGCATAGTAGCTAAACTCCACAGGATTTGCTAGACGAAACAGAAACGTCATATATCTCAAATATCTTAATTGTATATTTAGGCTTTGTATCTGTTTTGCAAAATTCTTGATGTGAAATCGTGTGTTGAAGGAGATTTGGTTTTTATCTTTGGAGAATCATTATAACAATAAGAAATGCATGCACCGGTTCTATTTCACTTCTTTTATTACTATTAGTCAACTAGTTGATCATTTAACCATTTAATCAATCAATTGTTTGATTAATCGTTTGATCGATCAATCAATCATTTAGAGTTCGTCAGACTTCCTTCGTCTCCTCTCGCGATCTCATCAACGGCTTATTCTCGCTTCTGCTAAATTACAGTGTCTGATAATGAATGATGTAGTCGGTAAAAGCGTTTATTATACTTAATTTTGATATGACGGTTTTTCGTTCGAATCTTAATCTAGTATTATACATAAAAAATAACACGTTTTGATGATCAAGTTATCAACGAGAGCTATGGATGTAAGTAATGTTTCTCATATAGGCACAAGGCTAGAAATCCAAGGAACTGGGGGTAATCGATGACGTCTACTTTATTTCTTCGGTTTTATTGGTTCCATCAATTTACGGTCGAAAGAATTGGAACTCTGGATGTGTAGAGACGGAAAAGAAGCAGTTAGAAAATTTTTCCGACGCACTTAACGAATCAACCAGCGCAGTCGTATAGTATAATGATAAATAGAATAAAGAACTTAAAATGAATTTAAAAAAATAATTTCTAAAGATTAAGTTAATATTCCGAAATATCGTAATCATACTTTAAAATAAACTCAACTTAGAAATTTGTTCAACGACCTGTATATAAACACGAAACTGGCAAACTGATCCAAGAATACGGTACCTGATGATGTTCTGACGCTGAAATCGATCTCAGAGGGCATGAATTAGAGAAATCTTTGACTAAATTAATAACCACACTTTACCTGAACGTATGGATGAATAACTGCAACCTCCGCATTCTTATAAACACAATGCCACACTAGTTACCAACATCACTGGGACACCTCTTGGCCATTGTATACCGCTTAAAGTGAGCAAAATACCAACTTGAGTCTCTCAATAAGTATCGCTCACCGTAGCATGAAAACGCAAAAATCCTACGCCTATCTACACTGGTGAACCTAACGACTAGCATTGATTGCTTTCTACAGGTTATCGATGATTTCATTAGTCATTAAAAAAAAAAATACACATCTACTGTGTCAGTATTTGCGTCCATGTTTATGACTGTGCAACTGCTATAAGTATACCAGCCAGATCCAGTGAACTGCACAACAGAATCTGTGACTCTTTATCAAGCGGAGTCCTATCACTAGCTAGTAATAGGCACTGACTTTATTAATATCTACTTAATTCTGTGTACGAGCGTATGTGCGCCAAACTACGCGCGCGCGTGTGTGCCTGTATGTGTGTATGCGTTTGTACGAGCGAGTGTACGTGCGACAGACCACGTATGTGTGGGCGTTTATACATCCATATCTACTAAATATTGTATCTAATACTTTTTGGCTGTATTAGTTCAGTAAATGTACACCAGGATTCATCACTAATTGCTACAGAAACGAAACCAGTGTTATTTGTCTTGGATAAAGGTGTCTTATGATGTACAAAAAGTCCCAAAGAATCATCAGAGTGGAATATGGTAAAATAACAGAATGAAAAAGCATCACTATTTTGCCACTTTTTAACTTGGTGCAACTCCAAATGGTCATAACCTCTTAACTAATCAAGATAATCCAAACAAAAGAACACCTTTACCTATGTTTTCATGGTTAATCTTTCAAGTAAAAGTGTTAAAAATGAGTTACCCCTACCCATAAAGTTAAAAATGAGTTACTCCCTACCCTCCACCCCTTGCACACACACACACACATACACCCACAATCAAATTGTTTACCACAGGATGAAATAAAGCTCCTAATCTCAAATGCTTTCGTTTATATTGACATCATCAGGGGATAAGAAAGAAAGAAAAGAAAATACATAGTCAGACACAAGTATATGCTGTACAGTAAAAACTTACAGTCCACAATGTCCGTCAGTTCAGTTACCTTTTCAGTCGGATTTAGCTATATGTGTGTGTGTGTATATAGACATACCTCACCCTGCGTCGTTAATTGTTTCCAGGAGACACGACTAGAATTAACTTGTCTCTAGGCTAGACTAGGCCGAATTTACTTGACTCTAGGCTAAACCGATAATAACTATTCTCAGTTCTGTACTTTATTTATGAATGCATTTTCAATAATACATGGTTGATAAAAACCTATTTTAAGCTTACAAACAAAATGATTTTTATTTTTTAATACAGTACAGTAAAAAAAAGTTATCTAAATTTACGAATACAATTTGGCGGTGTTTACCGTACATTGCGGACGCTTTATTTATGAATGCGGTTTGCAATAGGACATGGTAAAATAAAGCCTTTTTTAAGCTTAAAAAACAAATTCAGTAATTACTATTATTTTGCAATAGTAAAAAAAACTAAATTATTTTAAATTTACCAATACGTACATATAATTTGGCGATTTACATCGCGGATGTAGATGGCTGAAGATCGTCAACATCAACAGCTGACTCTGGCTGTTCTTGTTCGATGCACTTAAAAAACCGGTTGAGAGTTCCTTGAACTGTTTTATTCTTTTCCTCAAGGGTTACATTATAAGGAACAAAAGCTTCGGGACAAGCCCCCATAACCTTGGAAAAGCGTTGAACATTTGGATCCATATCCTCAAACATAGAAAGATCTTTTTTGATATAGGCAAATACTTGCTGGATTTTCTTAATGGTAAAATGACGTGGCTCAGGTTCGACTTCCTCTTCTTTATTTTACTGCTCGTGAAGCTCTATCAAATCCTCGTTCGTCAGGGGCTGCTTGTCTTTTTCAGATAAATCTGTGAAATCCTCCTCTTTCAAATCCATTTCCAGTTCTTTGCTCGTAGTCACCAACGTTTTGTTGATGGCAACATTATCAAACCCCTTTAAATCATTCACGAATTGCGGGCATATCTCCTTCCATACACCATTCATAGCTGTGCTCTGTGCATCATTCTGTGCTGCTGCTATGTTCTGTGCAGCCTTTTAGATATCGTTTCTCTTCCAAAAGTCACGAAGTGTGATGGACTCATCAAGATCAGTTGCAGCTATTGCTTGCCGCAGCGTACGCTTCATATAGTAATGCTTGAAGATAGCAATTATTCCCTGATCCATTGGCTGCAGAAGAGACGAGGTATTCGGAGGAAGGTATACGACGGTAACGTTGGGATCAAAATCTACGATGTTTTGCGGGTGATCAGGAGCATTATCTATGATAAGTAAAACCCTAAATGGAATCACCTTCTCCTAACAGTACCTATCTATCTGCTGCTGAAATAGAATGATTGAAGAATCAATTAAAAAACAAACAAACAACAACAACAGTAACCCATGCTTTTGAATTAGCCATTCATATAACAGGGAGAGATAGATGCCTTGAGTATGTTCTTCAGGGCCGGGGGTTGTGTGCATGGTACACAAGCAATGGCTTTAACTTAAAATCTCCTGAACAATTACCTCCCAACATAATGGTCACACGTTCTTTTTGAGACCTTGTACCCTGGAATAGTTTTCTCCTCCTTGGAAATGAACGAACGGTCTGGCAATTTTTTCCATACAATCCAGTTACGTCTACATTAAAAATCTGTTCGGGAAGAAACCCGTTTTCTTCGATGATTTTCTTTAATGGATTAGGAAATTCCGCTGTTGCTTGTTCATCAGATGATGCACTTTCACCTTGATTCTTAATGTAGTGATAACTTCTTCGCCCTTAAATCTCATGAATCATCCTTGGCTTGCCTTGAACTCTACATCTTTCTCCTCTGGATATTTTTTAGGTCCTCAAACACAACGCTTTCTCTTGAGTGATTTCTTGACAAATAGTAGCACACTGACGAGTCAACCTAACAATCCATTTCCATTTCTTCAAAGATTTTGCCCCTTTTCCTACTGATGACCGTGTTCTTCATCCCTGAGGCTTCAGATATGATGTGTGCTAAAATCTTATGTACAATCGTCGATACAATTGTACGACTCATCCCAAATGATCGTGCAATTGCTACCACTTTTTCACCTTTTTCATGGTGTTTTAAGACAGCCAGTTTATCTTCCAGCGTTATAGCATGACGTTTAGCACTTTCGCTATGTATTTTCTTAGTATCCATGGGGGCGAAAAATAAAGTCACAAATGAATGAGAATGAGAAAATAGCTGATAAACAGACGTAAACAAATCTGAATTCAAAACAATCGCGGTAAACACGAGTGACAACGATGCCTAACGGTTGTTATTGGAACTATAGTGCAATATGAGTTCCGAAAGACCGATAAATAAGACAATACAGATGATTCATGATTTCGTTCACTAAGGTACACTACTGTATGGTGTGTATCTTATTGTACGTATTTTAATATGATTTTATATGCTTTTATTCTAATTTATTGTACAGTAACAGGATTTTATGTGCTTTTAATGGTTTTCTAGTGATTTTACGATTCCAATATTTGT
>NC_068987.1:21531820-21532516 GCF_001194135.2 Octopus bimaculoides | reverse complement strand
ACACACACACACACACACACACACACACACACACACACACACATACATACACATATATACATATATGTATGTATATCTATGTGTACATGCATATATATGTAGGTAAATGGATATGAACGTAAACAGATAGAAATACCGATAAATAGGTACATAGGTAATATGAACAGACAAGCACACGTACACACATACATAGTCACAAAAACCCATACAAAGACACACTCAAACATGCACAAACAAGGAAAAAGAGGTACACACACACATAAAAATACACAAATACAAGAATATGCAGAATACATACACACAAACGTACACACACGCATACATACATATATATATATATTCATACACACATACATGCACAAACACAGATACATACATACATACATACATACATACATATGTGTATGCGCAGGCACATTGACCCACATTCATGTGCACAAACAAACAAAAAGAACGCAGCCCGGAGAACGGACAGGCTCAACGATTATTGAATAGGTTGCAAGACGAAACAAAATTTGAGAAGTAAACGAGTGGAAACTAAACCCGTGAGTGTGTTAAATAATAAGGCAGAAGAGGAGAATGACTCTCCCCAGACAAACAGAAGAAGAGTATATTTTAGATTAGAAAAGAACTTTGTTTATCTTAATTTTGAAAATAAAAGTATAAAAAACCACATTATTTATGGGATGACCCTAT
>NC_068987.1:21530290-21531315 GCF_001194135.2 Octopus bimaculoides | reverse complement strand
TATATATATATATATACACACACACGCATATATATATGTATGTATGTATGTATGTATGTATGTATGTATGGGTGTATATATGTATACATATATATATAAATATATACATAAATATCCAATATGTATCATATATATATATATATGTTTATATATACATCCATATATACATACATATATATATATATATATATATATATATATGTGTGTGTGTGTGTGTGTGTGTGTGTGTGTGCATATACATATACATATATATATATACATATATATATATACATATACATATATATAAATTTAGTAAATGGAGTAAAACGCACATGTTAACTGAATACTTTCATTTCCAACATATGTTTCGAAGATTACAAATTATACCTTCCATAGGAATAGGTGATGTTGATAAGAATGTAATCTTCTCTTCAGAGAAATGCATGGAAACTAGCTTAACCGTAAGACATTTTTACGGTTAAGCTGGTTCCCATGCATTTCCACCCTCACTTTCCTTTTCAAGTAAAACTTGAAAAAGTCGATGAGGGCTTTACCAAAGAGGAAAATTTCCGTCCTCATTCCTTTCAGCCTCGTCCTCCATATAACCTCTGTTGCCACAGCCACCAAACAAAGGAAAACTGCCTTGCCAGGCCGATTAAAGGAAGGCGGCGGGACAATCATCATTACGGACTCGGACGACAGACGGGTCTGTCCTACGCGTGACAGCAGCTGTTCGACATAACTCCGCAAGTCAGCAATGCCCGGACACTGAACGAGTGCATGCAGAACGGTTTCGTCGCTCTACGAGCAGCTCGGACAAGGCCGTCTGACAGCACATCTGTGACTGTAGAGTTTATCTCGAACCGGTAGCACCCCCCAGTCGGCCAAAGACATCTGGAAATTATCCATAACAGTCCCCGGCCAGTAAGTCCTCCGGAATAGACTTGCCAGTGCACCTTCGTCGACACCTAGGGCCTCCCCGAGGAAGTCATCGCATTTCCCCGCTACTAATCCAGGCACCCAGTCTCGGCCTATCCTTTACC
>NC_068987.1:21527000-21528051 GCF_001194135.2 Octopus bimaculoides | reverse complement strand
TTTGAGGAGTTCTTTGGAGTTTGAATAATTCACCTTTGGAAACATGGGTGTTTTGCTCAACATCCTTAAACAAACCTTATTCAGGGATCTTTTGAGTGGGATTGGCTACTCAACCTGAAGAAAATTCTAACTGGGCCCCAACTGCAAGGTCATGCACTGTTTATCTTGATATGAGATCACCATGTCGTGCACATATGGTTGTGATGCATGTGCCTGGTGTACCCTTATCACACGGGTAGTCATGATGGGTATATTGGGCTTTGTATATTTTATCCCAGTGTCACTTTGATGGCATGCACTGCTCTCTCACTCAATAATAATAATATAGTCATGCTTTGATAATTGTAGGGTGACCATACCTGCAGCACAACATTTATTGTCGCCTAAAAGATGGCCCAAATCGAATGTGTTGATAGAGATATGGGTGTTATTTTAGACAAGCTCTCTCCTTACCTCGCATTACTGCTGTTATTATTGTTATTGTTGTTGTAATCAGCTAGTCCCCCTCCCCGTAAATTTCAAGGCCTTGAGCCTTCACTAGAAAGGATTGTTGTTGTTGTTGTTGTTGTTGTCGGTGGTGGTAGCAACGTTTAGCTCCAGATCGCTCCTTATTAGGCAGTTGTATGATTAATGGCGTTCCAGCCGTGACCATATCCCTTTTTGAATATATAGAACTGCATTCACCATCCCATGTGCTCTTCTCTTCTCTTTTTTTTTAAAGACAGTAAGATTAGTTCTGGGTTCAGTCCCACTGCGTGGCACCTTTGGCAAGTGTCTTCTACTATAGCCTCGGCTTCCGACCAAAGCCTTGTGAGTGGATTTGGAAGACGGAAACTGAAAGAAGCCCGTCGTATATATGTATATATGTATATATGTATGTATGCGTGTCTGTGTGTCTGTGTTTGTCTCCCCACCATCGCTTGACAACCGATGCTGGTGTGTTTACGTCCCCGTAACTTAGCGGTTCGGCAAAAAGGAGACCGATAGAATAAGTACTAGGCTTCCAAAAGAATAAGTCCTGGGGTCGATTAGGTCGACTAAAGGCGGTGCT
>NC_068987.1:21525330-21526278 GCF_001194135.2 Octopus bimaculoides | reverse complement strand
CCACAGACACGTGTACCCTTAACATAGTTCTGGGAGATATTCAGCGTGACACAGTGTGACAAGGCTGACCCTTTGAATTACAGGCACAACAGAAACAGGAAAAAAGAGTGAGAGAAAGTTGTGGTGAAAGAGTACAGCAGGGTTCGCCACCATCTCCTGCCGGAGCCTCGTGGAGCTTTAGGTGTTTTCACTCAATAAACGCTCACAACGCCCGGTCTGGGAATCGAAACCGCGATCCTATGACCGCGAGTCTGCTGCCCTAACCATTGCGCCTCCACTGTGTAAATGGGTATACACATGGGTATGTGTGCCTGTGTGTTGTTTTGTGGCGAGTTTAGCGTGGGTGTTGTGACTGCTTGCTTATAGTTACACGCTCGTATGTGTACACGTGTGTATGTTTGTGCTTGTGTATGTGTGTGTGTGTGTGTGTGTGTAAACTTGCTATACATATGTTGGATGTGTTAGTCATGTGCATGCGTGTTTGCATATTTGTATGCATATTTGTATATTTGCATATTTGTATGTCCGTATGTGTGAGTGTGTGTGTGTGTGTATGTGTGTATGTGTCTCTGTGTGTTCATGTGTTTTTATTTGAGTGTGCGTGCATGTCTGCATGTGGGTGTGTGTGTCATATGGCCTAAATAATCCTAAACGCAGAAGAGAAAGACAAGAAATGAAATCTACAGCTGCAGAAAAACAAAACAAAACAAAAAAAAAAGTAAAATTAAACATATCAGATTGCTTTTTTCATGAATAATAAATCGTTATATATATATAGACACACGTCTACACCCAGCTACTCGCACACAAACATAAACACGTACGCACTCAAACAAATGAAAAAATATATGCACACAAGCACGCGCAAACATGATTGTACGCACATCCTCATGAACATACAATCACTCACGTGTATATATATATATATATTATATTATAGTATATATA
>NC_068987.1:21517070-21524449 GCF_001194135.2 Octopus bimaculoides | reverse complement strand
ATATATATGTGCACACTCAAAACAACGTACACGTATGTAGGTTGTTTTACATCTGTATGTTTTTTTTTTAGGGATTTATTTTCAGCTTTTTCTGCGAAGTGGCTAGGCTCTTTTGTTTGAGTCATGACAATACAGCTCTTGAGGTTTGCGGTTAACTGAATTGGGTGATGTGTGCGCATATGCGTGAACGGTGTATCTATGTGTGTGCGTTTGAATAACCTTGCAATCTAGGGTGTACATACTACAATAAAAGTGTCTATATTTCATTACTTCATGTGTGTGGTTGTATATGTACTAGATATGTAAATGTAATTGTGTGCATATATTCACCCAGGGTTTCAAATGAAGAATCTCTGAAATATTTTATAAATTTTCACCACACACGCACACACACACACACACACACACACGAGCCTCACCTCCAGATTTGTGGAGAAAATTCCTCAGCTTGTGCATGAGAATCGCCGGAGGACAATCAATGACATTGCTGATGTTGTTGGTCTATCGTATGGGTCCGTGCAGGCAATCCTGACGTCTGAACTGAACATGCGGCGTATCTCTGACCACTGAGCAGAAAGAACATCGCGTTGAAGTCTACCAAGATCCGCGTCAGCGTGCCGCTAATGACCCATCCTTCATGTCGAGGATAATCACCAGTGACGAGAGTTGGATCTACGAGTACGATCCTGAGACAAAGCAGCAGTCATCACAATGGAAGAGCCCTTCATCTCCACGATCAAAGACGTCAAGACAGACAGTAGCTAAACCAAGAGCATGCTCATCGCTTTTTTTTCGACATCTGCGTTGTTATGCATCGAGAATTTTTCCTCCAGGGCCAAACCGTCAATCAAGAGTTCTACTGCGACGTTTAAGGGAGATCATTCGGCGAAAGCGACCAGATCTTTGGAGCGCGAAGAATTGGATTCTTCACGACGACAATGCACCCTGTCACAAAGTTCTCCTCACTCTGGAGTTTCTCCTCACTCTGGAGTTTCTCCTCAAAAACATGGCATAGCCTCTGTCCATGCCCTATACGCCAGATTTAGCACCCGCGGACTTCCATCTCTCCCCCAAGTTGAAAATGTAGCTCAAAGGTCACCGTTTTAACACTGTTGTCGAGATCCAGAGCGAATCGCAGAAGGTCCTCGACTCGCTAGGCCGTATTCAAAGAAGTGCAGGAACGCTGAAACCGGTGAATTGCTGTGCAAAGTGATTCTTTCGAAGGAGATGATGTTAAAACCTAGGTAAATAAGTTAATTTCTATTAAACATAACTACGGATTGGTGCGCTTACGCGAACACTATAGACTTTTCTACTCCCTTACCTTTACCCCTCCCCTTACTTAACGGTCTATAGCTCTTTTGTCTTAATAACAGTCAACCACACAGTCATTTCCCTTTGTTTAACGGTCATTTTTCACAGGAATTTTCAATGTCCTGATAACTGAAGATATGTTGGCGTGGGTTCCCACCCCGGCATCCGAAACTCGGAGTTTTATCATGGCTACCGAATAAGTGTCACATATTTTTACAGATAAATTCCTCTATTTACATAATATTGAGGTCTCTTTCTTTCTTTTGTTGTCCTTTCTATCAATATATATATATATATATATATATATATATATATATATATATATATATATATGTATATTTCAATACGGAGCAAATAATTCATAAGAAAAAAACAATACACGGGAAAATAATTTGCGAAGATATCATTGACTCTATTATTATCTAGTGTAACAATTTAGAAATGACTGTAACAAAATCAATAATATAGGTGATTGCAGGCCCCCCCCCCCCAAAGCATTAAATAGCTGAAGGATTAAAATTAATCGAAGCTCATACTAAGTATATCTACCTGCTTGAAATAACAGTCAAAACTATTATTTAAATCGCCAAAATACACTGATAATAGTTATTATCAGTGTATTTTGGCAATTTGAATAAGAGTTTTGACTGTTATTCCAACAGGTAGACATACTTAGTATGTCCTTTGATTAATTTTAATTTAAATTATATATATATATATATCAACGATGAAGTCAGTTACTCAGAAACACCATTTATATGACAAATAATAGTGAAGGTACTATGAACATATTGAATATAGTGAGCACCAAAGAGCTAACATGTTTTGCATATACGTTGATGTTGGTTAAGTTATTACAAGTGGTTTTATGGCCTAATGTTTATTTTAAATATCTATACATCTATGGGAGACAATGTCAGGTTTATTTCGGTGTTATAAAGCCTCCTCATCAAAGACAGGCTTCACCGAGAGAAAGAAAGCGTATAATTTGTATAACTGTGAGGATTATCAAGAGTGGTCCCATGTATAATGAAGGTGAAGGAGATAAAGCAGTTCGAAACCTCGTCTCCCCCTTTTTTTGCAATAAACATAGAAGTTAATGAATTCATACGGTCTGTGGCATGTTACTTATTGTATTATAGAGTATTATAATTAATGTTGCTATTATTTTCATGTGACTCACCTTTAATTTTTCTTTTTCTTCTCCTTCTTGTTCTTCCCCTTCAGAAATTTTTGTGATCTTCAGAAGACCTTCAGTAGAGGTGAGTTAATCTTCTATTCAATCCTATTGATCAATAGCAGTATTGTACCAGTGGTTGAACCATGAATTAATATGCTGTAGGTTGCTTAGTTTAATGCTTTCAAACTCTGAGAAAAAATAGAAAACAAACAGACAAGCAAATAAAGAAAAACATTAAAACCTTTCATTTCCCAATTTTCAGTTCACTAAAATAATTGATAATCACAAAAATGGGAGAGAGAAGCAATTTGTTCACCTCTATGCTTTAAACTACAAAAATATTTTATTCCTTCTAAGCACTATGAGAACCACCCCACCAAATCGTTAGTATGCTGGATGAAATGCTTAGTGGTCGCTATGTTCTGAGTTATCTTCTTTCATTCTTTCGGGGTCGATGAAATAAGTACCAGTGAAACACTGGAGTCGATGTGATCGACTAGTCCCCTACCCCAAATTTCAGGCCTTGTGCCGATTGTAAAATAGACAATTGGTAAGGCGGCGAGCTAGCAGAATCGTTAGCACGCCGAGCAAAAATGCTTAGCGGCATTTCGTCCGTCTTTACGTTCTGAGTCTGAATTTCGCCGAGGTCGACTTTGCCTTTTATCCTTTCGGAGTCGATAAAAAAAGTACCAGTTCAGCACTGGGATCGATGTAATCGACTACGCCCTCCTCCAAATTTCAAGCTTTGTGCCTATGGTAAAAAGGTTTATTATGGACGTTGGTATACTAAAATTTGTTATTATACCTTTCGTGTTAATGTCTTTTCTCACCACATATATATTCCGTGATGTCTTTTCCCCACTACATTTCGTTCTTTTTCCTGTTCTTTCTACTCATGCTACATGCATATTTGTAGCTCTTAACAATTCTTTGTTTCTGTTACATTCTTGGTGATAATATCATTGATGATTCCATTAATTTCCTCGAAATCTCATTTATATCTCTTTCAATATTCTTGCACCAAAATCATTATTTGTAATAATTTGTAATACTTCCTACGACGTCTGTCACTATCAATTAATCAACTTCATACAATTCAGTATCTCTGTTTGTATTCCTTTCTTTGGCAATTCCATCTCTTCTATAGTCCCATTCTCTACATGTTTATCACCTGTATCTTGTTCTACACCACCCTTATCATTGACCTACTCCATATTCAAAGTTACTCTTCGCCTTATTTAGTCAAGCTCTAATTCAATCAGTCACCCATTTTCCCTAACCACTCTACCTTGGTCACAAATTATTGTAGTATTACATCAAATATGCCCCCTTTTCTTCACTTTTGGCACATTCTCTGGCAGAATCGTTCCACTGAAATTCCATTTCGGTTTACTGTGTTACTGGCATAGAAACATGCCGACCAGGTAGGGCTTGACAAAACACACACTGAACCATCTTTTATAATCCAGTTATGAGATGTTAGCGAATTTAAGATTGCACAACCACTCGTATTTTCATTGAGACACCTTCTCCATGAAGACGGTCGGTCAAGTCTAAAGAACTTCTGTTATCAACTGGGCGCAGTTTTATTCTGCAAGACTCCAAACCAGTATTTCTAGACTTCTGGAATTTGAGAATCCATAATCCTAGACAGGAAACCTTTACTGGGAATTGTCAACCAGAACCAGCTGAGTTCAGAACTCGTGCCAGATCAGATTGTTATACCGTGGACTAATGCTTAATAAATTTGTCTAGCATTTATAACTATACACAGGCGCAGGGGTGGCTGTGTGGTAAGTAGCTTGCTTACCAACCACATGGTTCCGGGTTCAGTCCCACTGCGTGGCACCTTGGGCAAGTGTCTTCTACTATAGCCTCGGAACGACAAAAGCCTTATGAGTGGATTTGATAGACGGAAACTGAAAGAAGACCTCTGTATATGTGAGTGTGTATCTGTGTTTGTCATCGCTTGACAACCGATGCTGGTATGTTTATGTCCCCATAGCTTAGCAATGTGGAAAGAAGACCGATAGAATAAGTACAGGACTTGATTTGTTCGACTAAATGCGGTGCTCCAGCATGGCTGCAGTCAAAATGACTGAAACAAATAAAAGAATGCATATTTATATACTGATAAATTTTCATTTCCATATATAACTATATGTATATATTTTCATTCAACAAGTTTATTAATGAGATCAAAGCTTGGCAAAAGCGTAGAGGAAATAAGGTGTCTGCCTGAATTAGGTACAGGGCTGATTGTAATTATCTTATATTTACTATTTAGTAATATGGTTACTTTACATTTTGAATTTTGATATGGCAAGGCTGATATGACACTGAAAAATCCTAAATGTTAAATTTTACTGTTAATTCGCTTGAAGAAAACGTTTTTTTTTAATTGACATAATTGTTTTGTTCATCAATAAAGAACACGTCTGAAACAGCTGTAGTGAATCTCAGCCCATCTATGTTATGATTTATATTTATGTATATGGTGTGTTTTCATTGTTCAAATGCTTTCTGGTAACTAATTCATGAGATACTAAGGTTTGTTTTCCTCTTTTTGGTGTCTGCTATAATAGCCGAGTTAACGAGCAGCTATATGTCTGCAACCCACTCCAACACTTTCTGTCTATTTTTTAAATATTTTGGTAAGCTCATACACAATAAGGATAAACCCCACATCCACGAAAGAAGAAAACATCACAACAGACCTCATTACATACAAAAGCACATAAACCCCTGAAAAACAAAAAAGGAAACGCATGTAACAGATGTGACTACACATTACAATAAATGAAGGCTTAGAACCCACAAAATATCTTACAGTATTTAGTTGTATCATTTGTAGTTCTCTGTTTTGACAATTTTATCCATCCTAAGTGGAAGAGTGTATACGATACAGAACCAGTCATGTACTGCAAGTAATTAAAATCACCATAGCAACTCCCTTTATTTCGTGGTCTTATATTAATATCAGAAACCACGGTTACATTTATATTTAACTAGAATGTGTCATTTTTAAAATAAAATTATTAAAGAAAATGATGTGAGGAATTTTTTAACGATGGTCTTCAAATGAAAAAATAAATTGAACGAATAAAAAGAAGTGAAAAAATAGAGAAATCTCTGTAGATTTTCTGGTCAGAAGAAAGAATTTATAGTAAATATTGTAGCTACTTTTCTTTTAAATTCTTCAACATCGAGAATTGGTCCAGACAGAGAAGAAATTTAAGGAAAATAAGCCCTAAAAATAAGAAGGATTAAGAAAAGGAAAATGAAGCCGGTGAATCATTTGAAATTTGAAGAGAAAAAAAATCAACAAGAGAAGATTTATATTTTTGAACGGTTAGTATTTATATTTCCGCTTGAAGATTCCACAAATGCACTGTAGTTACCCTTATGCTGCACATACGCGTATACCGGTATCTTGAATTTTTTTTCTTATGAGCAAAGGATTAGTTTCCTTCCAGCTTCCAGCAATAATCCCTACACTAATTTTTGCTAATTCTCCCTGCCTATCAACCCGTAGAACCTTTTACCAACCTACACCTCTTTATTGTTTATGTTCAGATATATGTTTTCGGCACTTCTTTTTCTCCTTGCAACAAGCTTATACAATTGCCTTTATATTTTGTGTTGACACCGTCATTAGTGTAATCGTTGTCATGTTTTATATTCTTTATGATTTAAAAAAATGCCTATATCCACATATGCACACACATATATGCATTTTCTTTTACTGAAACTGAATATTTGCTTCACGACACGAGTTCCATGTTACTACGTTCTTCAGATGTGAAACTCTAGTAACGAGATAAAGCCTCAGTTTTAGTTTCAATGAGAGGAAAATAACCCATATCTTCTGCAACTTGTACTGAGCAATCCTCTCTCATTCGTCTGATATAAACCAACACACACACACGCACACACACACGCACGCACACACACACACACACACACACACACACACACACACACACACACACACACACACACACACACACACACACACACACACACACACACACACACACACACACACACACACACTACTACTACTACATACTTTCATTTATAGCTTTATCTACGCGTTCCACTGTACAAAATGATTTGCTTCACGTCACTGAAGTTTCTAAATTCTTATGACATCTATCTATCTATCTATCTATCTATCTATCTATCTATCTATCTATCTATCTGTCTGTCTGTCTGTCTGTCTATCTATCTCGCCCCCTCTCTCTTTCTCGCTCCCTCTCTCTCTCTCACACACATACATCCACACATATACAAAGTGAAGTGCCGCAGCATGTCTATAGCCCAACGACTGAAACAAGTTACTTGCATCATGATGATTCGCGTTGGATTTTCAAAATACTGACATCATGCCTGCTACTCAATGCTCTGTGAACATTGTAAAGGCTGTAAATCGTGACATGGACAGCTATAACGAAGACTACGAAGCTGTGGACAGCAGGAACTGTGATGTTTTTTTTTTTTGTGAGGGTCTCCCGTGAGTCGACGTCAAACCGGCCACATATTTGAACAAAGCCTCAGTTCTGAATGATATGTGAAATTACTGGAGACTGTAGCCGAACCCTGGCTGGAGAGGGTTGCTGCTGGACGACCACATGTATTGCAGTAGGATTCGGCTCTTTGCGGTATCTTCGTAGAAAGTTAGAGGTGGTTGGAGAATTTCTACATCACCAGCCTCAATTCTGACTTTCTAATTCCCCCGACTGTAATTCTATGGAGCGCAGTTGAATGACACCTGCCTCTTTTTCTGCAACACGAATATATATACATATGTGTATGTGTGTGTGTGTGTGTGTGTGTGTGTGTGTGTGTGTGTGTGTGTGTGTGTGTGTGTGTGTGTGTGTGT
>NC_068987.1:21512865-21516780 GCF_001194135.2 Octopus bimaculoides | reverse complement strand
ATATATATATATATATATATATATATATATATATATATACATGTGTGTGTGTGTTTCTGTCTGTGTTTGTCCCCCCACCATTACTTGACAACCGATGTTGGTGTGTTTATGTCCCCGAAACTTAACGGTTCGGCAAAAGAGACCGATAGAATAAGTACTAGGCTTACAAAGAATAAGTGTTGGTGAACAGAGATTTATATATTCAGTTTTATCTTGCTGTCAATCACGTCTTTCCATTTCTGCACCTACATATGTTTCTGTTGCAATTAGTAAAAATTATGATAAAAAAGTTCTATAAAAGAAATAATAATAGGAATATAAGCCAAAATATTACGAAACACAACAACAGCAGCAACAGCTCCGCGCTGAATAGAGAAAGGAACTCCGCGCTGAATAACAGCTTGGATGTGCTACACTGGGCTCTCCATTCAAAAGCAAATCTTATCTAATAACATCGTTGGAATGGGATAAAGGAACCCGTGGAAGACTTGAAAGGAAGCGGTCTTTTAACGAAAATAATCACAAAAACGAAATTTTACTGCCACACAAAGCACACTTTCTTCCATGCACCATGTCTGAGTGAAACACGTGCGAAAGACACACATGCAAAATCAACATCGGAAAGTTTACAAATTATAAAATATAAGTGGAACAAAACAATAAGTACGTAAACTGATTAATTACGCATACACTCGAATATCTACACAATAATATCTACATCTTAGTACCCATAGGACTACACATACATCCCAATGTTTACACAACTACGTGAAATTTACAGGACACACATACACGCATATGAAAGCACATGTCACAAACGAAGCAAAAAACCCCTCCCAAAAAACAAAAAAACAAAAACAAAACAAAATAAAGCAAAACAATTATTTTTCGAATTAATATAGAGTGAACGATTCATAAGTTTAAAAACACTACAAAAACTATGCCTGGTGATAAATCTATCATCAAAGAAAATACAGACGAATACAGATCTGTTAGCCTTAAGAAGTTACGTTGCGAGCAATGTTTTCATTCAGAGAACTCGGAAGTGGTGTTGTCTCAAAAAATTAACCCTAAACAGACAGATTCATCCCCTAATGTGAACCTCCAAGCTCGTCCAAAGATAACAAAGCAAAATACAAACCAGATCTGCCATCATCTGGTTCAACAAGGACCGTGCACCGCAGTGAGGAACCAGACTGGGTACGAAGAATCAGCTACTGGTCCAAATCTTCCCCAAACACAGGAGCTGGAAGTACCCCACAACCGGAATATTCCAACAGGTGGCTATCCACTCTCGTCATCAAATAACCAAAAGAAAAAGAATGAAAATGGTCTAGGGGAGATAATAAAGAAGTTCATAAGGTCTTCTATCATGCCATGTATTTCCCCACAAATAAACCTAATACTGAACAAACCTACCTAAACTGGAGATAGAAGCACCTTGAAGTAAGATCCTGCATAGACACTAACAAACTTGCCAACGTCAGAAGAAACATTATGAAAACGAAATTACTAACTGAATTAGAGATTGACCAAATTAAACGATCAGTAAGGGATAAAGGGAACGAAGTTGCAGGTAACGAAGATACTATAGAGGAAATAATTATAGACCAACCCAGGTCTGAGGAAAACATGCAGTAATGATAGAAAGAATCAGTGTAACTGAGAAGCAAAGTGGAATACTCTCTGTACAAACCATAAAACCCCAAGGCAGACGAAAATCAAATAGATGAAGAAAGTCACACAGAAATTGACCCAACTGTACTAGATGATCTAAAAAATCAAATCATGACGGAATGGATGAAAATTAAAGAAACCAGTATGAATGAACGTGACACTCTCCCAAAAATTCGCAACTCTAAGTAAAACCTGAAAGTAATTGGTAAAATCCGCCTTGCACTTAAGGATATAATTTCAGCTAATGATGTTGACATTACAGATCTCAATCACCTGTACTATGCATCCGCAAAAATCTCAATGATTCTATGTGGTGAAAAGATTAGAAAACGACAACATTCTCACAAAGAGCCTACTTGGCAACAGCGTATTCAGCACTAAATTCAGCTACTTAGGTCTGACATGGAATGTTTAAAAAACCTTAAATTTGACAAGACTATCAAACAAACAAAAATCTGAAAATTAAAGAAAAAATATAATATGAAAACCAAAAAAAATATAATACTGAAAACCAGATACGAGTATTTAAAGGGAAATTTGGCAGGATGGTCAGTCGCCCGCTGACATTCGTTGACGCTGCATCGAAGAAACCAAAGAACAGAAGAAAAGGAGAAAGAAGAAATATCTCCGAAAGTGGGGTCCCGCCACGTCGAAAACGGTAGAGGAGTAGGGCCTGAAACCAGACGTGGTTCCTTCTGATGATGTTTTTAGCCACTGGATCCTATAAAGGAGCTGTTGAGGTGGCGAACCACGAAACGTGGTTGGAATTCCTCAGATACTGACTGCAGCGAAAGACTTGCTGACAATCCAGAAAGCAGGATGACAAAGCGTAGAGACGCTTGACAGTATGACAGTGTAACGAAAGATCAAATGGGTTTGCAGCCCGATCCGGAGTAAAGTTGCAAAAAGTAAGCATGATGAACCATGCCCCCATGATCCTGGAGCTCGGGGGGGGGGCGGGGGAGAACGACGCCTCAAACAGGGACAGAAAAAGGAATGGACCAGGACCGGAAATGAACAACGAGAAAGGAAACGTAAAGGAAAGGTAGATGAGGAATTCAGCTGCTGCGGAAAGGTGTTTTCTAGTTAAATCGGGCTGAGAATTCACCAAGGGAATGTGTATCAGAAGAAAGTGATTCAATAGTGCGGGTTGAAAAACCAGAAGACGTGTGGCCAGAACCTCATGGAAAGAAACCATAGCGAGGGTCATTCCACAGTTGAATCGGAACAGCCAAGAAAAGAGATAGGCGTGAAGAAGCCAAAGATTAAGTGGCCGAAGGCAAATGATGCAGCGAGCTATAAAAAATTCGATGACGAGGTAGCAAGAATGACCATCAAGAATGACCACCAAAGGCGGCGCGCTGGCAGAATCGTTAGCACGCCGGGCGAAATGCTTAGCGGTATTTCGTCTGCCGTTACGTTCTGAGTTCAAACTCCGCCGAGGTCGACTTTGCTTTCATCCTTTCGGGGTCAATAAATTAAATACCAGTTACACACTGGTGTCGATGTAATCGACTTAATCCCTTTATCTGTCCTTGTTTGTCCCCTCTATGTTTAGCTCCTTGTGGGGAATAAAGAAATAAGAATGATCACCAAATTCAAAGGGGATGACGAACAAAAGTTCGAGAACTTGGCTAATATAATCTATCAGGAAGGAGAGAAAAGATTTGGACTTGAAACAACAGAGAATGGAGAATCATCGGTAGGGGCGGACCATGGAGGAGAGAAAGGCGGATCGCAAGGATACGAAAAGAGAAGATTCCTTATGTATTTAATTTGTCAGATTCCTTATTTACTTAATTTGTCAAATTCTTATTTACTTAATTTGTTAAATTCCTTATTTACTTTTTTTTTGTCAAATTCCTGATTTAATTAACTTGTGAAATTCCAAATGTTAATTTGTCAAATTCATTATTATTATTATTATTATTTTATGTTTGACTTTTGTTTTGCATTTGTACAAGTTGGATCCAAGTCTCACCCAGAGACCTCAAGAGACAACAAGTTAGAAGTTCATGTAGGTGTTATGCCTAGGGTACCATATATTTGGATTTGTACAGTTTTGTTCAAGTGAATGTTTAAGAAACCATAAGAAAATTATGTGCTTGCTTTAAAATTTGAGATCACATAGACAATATTTTACGTAGGATATGGGCAGTTCCCATGAGCACTATCTTTTGAACTTCAGCCATTTTGGGGTTTCCTGGTATCTGAGCTAGGTAGTAATCAGCCCGTTTC